>NC_141024.2:10747500-11017500 GCF_052040795.2 Danio rerio
AGTCGATGGTGAACAATGTGAATTATTTCCACATGAAAAAATAATATAGTAATTTATAGTAAATACAGTCTTTTTTAACTATACTACAACAATGTGCATTACAATATATATATATATATATATATATATATATATATATAATGTAGTATTTTCAAAACTTTAACACTGTTATAAAGCGCTTCTACAATACAAATTGTGTCAAAGCAGCTTAACATAGAAGTTCTAGTAAATTGAAACTACGTCAGTCCAGTTTTCAGAGTTGAAGATCAGTTTAGTTTATTTCAGTGTAGTTTAAGTTTCACTACTAAAAGTCCAAACACTGAAGAGCAAATCCATCGATGTGCAGCTCTACAAGTCCCAAACCAAGCAAGCCAGTGGCGACTTTAGCAAGGAACAACCTTCAGGAAAAAATCTCAAGAGAAACCAGGCTTAGTAGGGCACGAACATTGGTGACTGCTACATAAATGCTACAGCATATACTATAGTGAACTGATGAACTGTAATAAATACTGTAGTACACTTTAGTTTTTACTACACTCTCAGAAATAAAGGTACAGGAGCTGTCACTGGGCCGGTACCTTTTCAAAAGGTACATATTTTTACCCAAATGTACCTAAAAAGTACCTTTGAGGTACCATTATGAACAAATACATACAAATACAAATATGTACAGTACCTTTTGAAAAGGTTTTGCCCCAGTGACAGCTCCTGAACCTTTGTTTCTGAGAGTGTACAGTAAACTGTGGTGTAGTATAATATAGCCTGTAGTGGTAGAAAACTACTTTATTGGGTAATTTGTTTATATTGCTATAGTAATTTTGTTACCATAGCAACTATTGAAATACCACAACAGATACATTAATTTACTATAGCATGGTGCAAAAACACTATAGTATTACTGTAGTATTTGTTGAAAATGAGATTCTTTAACACTAAGCCATCCCTAGGTTTAAACTCTGCCAAATAATGAAATAGAACATGCGAAAAAAAATTTCATTTTAATTTATGCTGTGGAAATATTTCCCCATAGTGTCAAAGTTATATAGTGTCAATATTTTTTAAAGATATGACAGCACTATACAGTATGCTGAAGTGCTCTGTATAGTACAGTGGCTATTGTGTTCACTCCTCTCACAGGTGTCCATGCGTCTCTTGTATGTTTTTCAATTAGCAGCTCATCAGTGTGTTGAGCGTCTGTCTGTCTGCTGTCACTTTCTTTCTGACAGCTGTGGTGTGTGACTGCGCATTCGCTGACACTCACTTCACACACATGCGACAGCAAGAGAGATGGCGGTCTCCTCTCCGGCGTACTCTTTTCAAACTCATGTTTCTGACACGACAGGAGAAGAAACTCGAGTGTCTTTGTATCTGTTTTTCTCCCCATAATGGGTTATTTTCGTCGCAGGCTGAGTCAGGGCCGCCTGGACTCTGCATCAAACCTTGTTTATTCGGGTCTGGAAGTCTCCCATGACAGGTTGCGAGTCTCTTTGTGTCACTTTGACAGGGTTGTGCTCTGCCGGCTGTTCAGGGCGACAGGTCTTTGATTCTTTATGCCATATGGCACTCACCATCAGAGAAACTACACTTCCCATAAACCTCTCTGTGTGGCAGACGGATTCGCAGTGATATATGCGCCAAAACGCGCTGCATCCGCAATCGCCTGCTTATTTACTATTTCCTAAATAAGCCTACATAGCAGTCCACTTAAAGAAATGAATGAAGGGATGCTGTTTTGTTTGTGCTTTGCTGGTTGATTTTAAACTTCTTTTAAACTAAATTTTGAAGCTTTTAAAAGTTATATAACACTCTGTGTTTATTAGTAATAATAAACAGTTTATTAGTAATAAAACAAAGTATATTAACTTCTGTCATGCATTCAAAAGTTATAGGAAACGCATACATAGAAACTTACTAGACACTGAAAGGATTCTGCTGTCCCAGAATGTGATGTCATTTTTTGGTCAGACATGGTAAGACATTTGGAGCATGAACTCTCACAGATCATTGTAGGTATACTAAATCCATTGAGTGTGCATGGATAGTACTCTTTTCATTGTCGTGCATTTTGGGATTGATTGAGTGCACCTCTGAACGATGATTTTGGACATCACTAAAAATAGCTACTCCCTCAAATAGTACACTATCGAGATAAGAAGGCAATTTCTGATATGGTTTTAATCATGGTACAAATATTTAGTAGTGATTATCTTGTAATTATGGTTGTCACAATCACCAGTGATCTAGTGAGATCAGGAGAACGACAAATCTGTCACTTTAATGAACTACGAGCCCCATCATGCACTTCAGTCACACACCTGGCACAAATTCCTCTTGATTGCAAACACACATTTTTAATGAACTACAGATTCCATAATGCTCTTCGCTCACAAACCTGGCCCAGATTTCCCTTGATTACAGACACACTTCAGGACTAATCAGACGGACTATAAACGCAGCGCACACACACAAACAAACATTGCTGAGTCGTGTCAAACTGTAAGTGAGCATCACAAAGCATTTCCTTGTCCTACCTTGCTGGGTTTTTGACCTTTGTTTTACTGTTAACGTTGTTTTGTCGCCTGTCCTGACCATTCGCCTTTACTGTGACTATGCTTTTGTATTACCTACCTATGATCCTGTTTGTCACTGTTTTTGACCATTGTCTGCCTGACGAATCTCATACTGCATTTGGATCCTCAACTCCATTATTTACCGGTTCATTACAAAGGTATAATAGTAGTAATTATTTAGTACTGTGGGTATAAAGAGATAAAAAAAATTGCAGTTACGACTAGTGATTGTAGTACTATTAGTAGTAGTATTTACTTTGTTTGCATGTATTTTTTTTTTGTAGTCTGATTCCCACTTATAATTGTTCTGAAATGTACAACAGCTTTACAAAGGCATTTAACAATTACAGCTAATAGCATTCATTTGACATTTATAGCTGATTTGAAAAAGACACAAAAATATTACAATCATGTCAAATACTGTAATATCGTATTACGAATAACTAAATATTTTCTTTATTTTTCACTTTCCATATTACACTCTTCATTTCCACATACTGTATCCTTTTACTTGGATATTATTTATTAATGTATCCTGATTCATGTAGTCTGGCCTTGGACAAGGAGAAAACAATAAAAGTTATACATAAATATAATTAAAGTCATCATAAAATGTTTCAGAGACAGACTTATAATGATTTTCATTCAAATATATAAAATTCAACCCCTGGGGCTTTAACGTCCCAAGCTGACCTTGTCCCAAAGAAACATTTATACTGTAAATTCAAAGTCTTGCTTTACCTCATCGACCCCAACAATCTTAGGGAGTTTTTGCTCACCATTGAGATACAATAGCACCACAAGTCTTTTTTATTTAATTTTATTATTGCTATTTTTGGAAAAGAGGCACAACGGAGGAAACGAGAGCAGCGAGGGGGAGAATGAGGGATTAAAGAAGAAAATGGGGATACTGAAGGGTCGTTGAACGGTGTTAAAGGGGCTTACAGAACAGTTCAGAGAGAATCGACAAAATCCTCTAGTGCTTCGACATGCTCATTCATGTGAATAGGAAAGAACAAAACATTAAGTTGAAGCCAAGAGAGCGACGGAGAGAAAGAGGAGGCGATCGGCGACCTTGCTCCTCTAACCGAAAGTAATCATTGTTCGTCTCGGCCCCATCTCACTCCTTCATCTCTCAGGCCATTAGCGGAGCTGCCATAATGAATGTGTTTTATTTATCATGGAGACAGTGCTTAAGTTCGTCCCTGATGAGGACGATCCTGCTCACCTTCAGACACCTCCGCTAATTCACAGCCAATGCTAAATGCCACTAGCCCGTCCTTAGTGTCATTAGAGCGAGCCGCGCGGGTCTGATTGGCTCCAGAGTTTCCATAGAGTGAGTCATCGTTTGCTTTCAGAGCTACAATTTTGCCATAAAGTTTACTTTCTAGTGTATTCTGGTCAAGTAAGGTTAAGAAAAAGGTGCAATTAGATACTATCAATTATGAAAAACATTGTTAGTGCATTTTTGTAATTTGAATATTTCTTAAATCTTCATCATTCATTGCAAAGCTGACTATTCCTCTTGTTAAGTCCTAACATATGGAATACTGTTTCCGGGTCCAAGTCTCTACTCATTTAAATTGAGAAAATATTAGTTTATGACCACATATCACACATTAAAAAGATTTATTTGATAAAATAATGAAGTACACAACAGTTTCTAGATTTGCTGCATATCAGACATCAATAATTTAACAATCTATAAGTATTGCAGTGCTTTGTAAATGTTTATTATTACCATTTGTTGAGCCTCCCTATACAAATCGATAGAGTGCCAGGACCCTGGAGGGCACTTTGCGTGATGTCACACAAGCGGATTGTTTAGGTTTGTTTTGGTTAAGCGTTAGCATCTTAAAGGCAACTTGACATTGTACGTGAAGTTTGTGTTAATTATATTGGAAGCAAATAGGGGGCAACAAGCAAGCGTTTAGGGTGCCAAATGTAGGATTGAACCTAGTGGTTGAACTGGGTACAGATTCAAAATATTGGAGAGGGTTTACAGACATCAATGTTTTAACAATTTATAAGTATTGCAGCGCTTTGTAAATGTATAAATAAAATATTAATATTAATATAAATAAAATATAAATATTAAAATTTGTTGAGCCTTTGTTATCACTGATTTTGTGATTCGGTAAAAAATGCTGGTTCATTCAGTTATTCAACAAGACTTTATATGAATGAGTACTGGAATCATTCAGTCAAACTCTTCAAGTGGTGTTTAATTTTTGAAGAATGTTGCCAATTTAGTTCAGCAAGTTTTCTTTTCAAGTAATTCAATGAACTTGACATAACATTGCAACTTTGTCCTCCATTAATCAACATTTATAATTATATTGTACTTTTTTATGTCAGATTTTTGGCTTGTTTTTTCTGGCTTCTTGTAACATAATTCAGAATTTCCAAGATTGCTATTAGGCAAGGAAAAAAGTACAGTTCACGCTGTTCTGTTCCTCTTAATGGAACACAGTTGCATCATTGCTGTCTTGCAGAATTAACGTTGTTGGTAAATGTTGAGGGCTAGAGTTATTAATTATAAAGGTACATATTTGCAACAACACTGTTTGTTTATGATATTTACTCTGAGCAAATCTATATATAAGATTTATTGTGAATGTGTTTGTACAAGGTTTCAAGGTACGTTAGTGTCAGTGTTTGTGCTTTGACGAGTTTGTTTGAACATGTGCATCCACATTTGTATAGATAACCAATGATGAATTTCAGTCCATAGTATTACCCCAAGGGTTTATATTACTTACTCTTCTTTTTAGTCACACTTGGATAAGCAGCTCACACTTGATTGCCCTTATACACACACTTTTTTGTGTGTCTGTGACAGATTTCTTTCTCTCTCTCTCTCCACGTATCAGTGTTTGCTCACTCCTCTTCAAGTCATAAGGCTGAATTAGACACAGATGACTTTAGAGGGCTGTTCAAAGTCCACACATTAAATCAATATAATTATCTGAAGCAAGCGTGAATGTGGAGCGGCTCTTCTGTGCAGGCTTCAGATCATGCACACTATATATGGAACTGCGTCTGATGCCATGAAGCATCATCTCATTCAGCTTTTTCCTCAGCCAAGTTTGCAGTTTGGAAGAGAAGAGGTCTGCTCAATTTTTTTATAACAACGAATGGAATTCACAGCTCATATTACATCTGCTGGTCATTTTTGAGTCAAACTTGTATTTATTTGTTGATGCATTTTACTTATTTATGGTTAGATTTATTTAATGTTTTTAAACATTATTATTTAGTTTCTCCCTCATGTCATTTTATTCCCAATTTATAAATTTTTTGTTTTGAAAAAAAAAAATGTAATGAAAAATAAATTAGGTATTTATTGTTTGTTTGTTTGTTTGTTTCCGTTTTGCAGGGATCCCTTGCTGTAATGCGGTTCACATTTTGTGGCCTCGCAGTTTTGCAGATTTTTTTTGTGCAATTTGTCATGGCTTTTTTTTCTTTACAGCGCATTGTGCTCTGAGCCCTGATTGGCTATAGACCATTGTTAATCAATCTCCTCCATGTCATGTCTCCTGTATAGTACAATACGCCTTCAGCTTGCCAAATTTGCATAAATCTTCGATCGTTAGCAGTGTGACTCTGAAGTGCTGTACTGTATGTTGGCAAGTTTTTTCCCCACAATGTCGACGAAACATTCTGCACCACCAAAACGCGAGGGACCACTGTAGTTTAATTTTTTTTAACTTGATTGTTTATTCGCTTGCATTATTGGTAAATCAATCAACATTTTCTACATCTTTTTTAAGTAATTATTTTTAGAATAGAATTTATTTTGTTTGATGATTTATTTATATATATTTTTTGTTTGTTTGTTTGTTTGTTTGTGTTGTATGTATTTTTTATTTGTATTGACTTGTTTGTTTGTTTATTAACTTGTTATTGGTAATTCATTTACTTTATTATTTTAGTTTTAAAATTCTAAGATTTTTGTGTTTTTTTATGATTTATTTATTTGTTTGTTTATTTATTTATTTATTTATTTATTTATTTATTTATTTATTTATTTATCCTTAATTAACACAAGATAAAAAAGTTGGCATTGTTTCCAACCAGCTCTTTTTTATGTAAACAATAAGGGCAAGAATATATATATTTTTTGCATTCTGTCTGAAGCACAATAAATTTATATATTTTTTTTCAAAAAGTTTGAAAAGATTTGACTTAATGAAACTCTTTATTTTTGTATTTTTCATTTCCAACTCCAAGGAGATAGATTAGAGAAGTATGAGAGGAGTGAAACCCAAAAAATAAATTGGAAAAGAAATGAGCAGGAGTTTTAGACTATATGGAGCAGGTGGAGAGAAGCAAAGATCAGTAAACCGGTGAGAAAGCAGTAGGGACGGGGGAGAGGAATAGAAAGACATAATTAGAAAAGCCACCTGTAGTTTGGCTGGAATCAGTCACCTGGAGCTCCCGCCGCAGGTATCTGACTGCAGCTCTGCAAATGAAGCAAAAGAAGAGCATCATTAGAGAAGATGAAGCACCTGAGCGCTCAATACACGCTTTAGACCAGACAGAGATGACTTGCATTTTCCTGTCTGGGCTACACCTGTGCTCTAAATTAGCACAGAGCTAAAGATCAGACAAACTGATCATCCTTCTGCTGCAAACGCAATCCATCACGCTCCAACTGCTCCACCTTCTCCCACTTCAGGATGGTCTCAGCTTGTTACGGAGAGTCTGTTCGTGTATAGGCCACAGGTCTGGAGCTCGCTGACAGGCCAATTACTTCAACGCCTGCTGGTCAGATTCATACTAAACCTTGGTTAGATTATACTCTGGCTAATTACATAGTTTCTACCCTCTCCAGGGCATGGGGAGCGGTATTATTTTTTTCTTTTAAACTGACTATTTTCACCCTGTAGACAATTATCAAGAGCTTCCATTAACCTGCTTTTTTAGGCGCATTTTGGAATATTGCATAAAATGCATAATGGAACAGGCAAGATGCTGAAAATTTTGACTTTGGTTTTAAAAAGATTTTGATGAAGATTAGAAAATGAATTCACACAATTTAGTAGGATAAACATTTTTTGTCCGATGAGAAAAAAAAAGCACATTAACTGATGATGAAATCATGCATTTAAAAGATCAATTCCAGCATGCGCATCCAAAATTCATATGATGATACATTTTAAAAGATTATGTGACAAAAAAAGGCAATGGTTATGTTAATTGACATACCAGCATTCAGAACACATTGAAAACATCTGAAATGTTGTTTTGGTCATTCTAAAATTCCCCAGTCAAAGTCTTAAGAAACAGTCACCTCGCATTTATTGCATTTCGTCTTCGTCTTCTGAGCTGCAATTAATGTATTAAATAAAAAGGTAGGCCCACAGTGGATTCTCCTACCTGATATATTTGGTGGCTGTTTATCAGGAATTGATATCATTTGATCATTGGATTAAAACGGTGCTTTTTTAGCAGATTTTTTCTTTTTTTGTGATGTAGCAGTTTTGTGCATAAATCTAATGAACGTATTTTGATAGAAACATTACTATAGTTGTCGTACAGTTATTATATAATTAGTTAACTAAAGGCGTGACATTAAAAGGGTTTCTATTACTTGAAATCATTTAACAAATTTACTGAAAATGGAAAAATAAAAGTCAAAACATAGACAAAACAAAACATTGACAAATTAGCAATGCCTTATAGTAGTTAATGCTAAAAGCATGCTCAACAATAATAATCAACATTATTATGTTTATATTTAATAATTTTTGTATATTTTTATACAATTTCAAGAGTTCACATTTAGCTAATCATTGATTATAAAGTGTGTTTGGCATGCTGTTCCAGGGGAAAGTCCTGAGCTCAGATAGATTTGAGAACTCCCCTGCTGTTTATGTCTAAAGGGCAAATTAGGGATCGCAATGGAGAGATATACTGCTGGCTAAGAGCTCATCTGTGTTGTCAGTTCACTTATGTCGCATGTCTTTGGATGGTGGGAGGAAACTGATAAACCCTGGGTGAGCCTACACAAGCTTGGAGAGAACATGTAAACTCTGTACGAAACTGTCTATTGGCATGGTAAGGACTTGAACCAGTGACATTCTTGCTGTGAGGCAACAGTGCTAACCACTGGGCCGCCGTGCTGCCCTATCTACAAAAAGGGAGGAGGAGTTGGGGTGGAAGGGGGGATTTTAATTATGAAGGTAATTAAGGTATGAAACTCTGGTTATTTATGGTGACTTAGGAATGGTCTGATTAGTTGGGTTAGATAATGCAGGACCAGCCATGGTCAATCGTAAGCATGTGATCCTCTCGAAATTAGTTCACAAAAAACTTCACTTAAATATCTAGAGTATGATAAAATCTGTGTGTAGCCTAGTTATTATAAGTATTTAAATAATATGTTTTTTATGTAATATTTATGTATAATTTCTATGTAATAAATTCTGCACTAGAAACCAGATAACCTGCTGAACCATTTACAAGACCTTAGCTACCAAATAGAAAGCAACCACCTTTACTATTATTATTATCGTTATTAAGACTTTTTACATTTATATGCTATTCAAAAATTCCAAGTATGTCAAAAGCTATTTGTGACATCAGAGGTTTTTTTGTAAGTATAAATACTTATACAAAAATTAAATGCCAGATTTGTGAAAAAAGATTGATTTAAAGACCAGGATTTTTTTCTGCCAAGAATGCATTCACATTTCACTTGGTATTAAATTGACTTTCATTTAGTAGACTTTTCATTCTATCTTGGAAATGGTATGTGAAGCTTTTTGTAAAGAATTCCATCTAGTGTGAGGTTTGGTGACCTCTGCATTGTGAAGTAAAAAGACTGTGATAGCAAAAAACACATATACAGTACTGTAAATAGGCTTTTCTAATGTTTAAAAAAGAGAGAATTCTTAAAGAGACCATATGTAGGGATTTTCTTGTTTTTTTGAGCTGTTTTTCATATTGTGAAAAGCTTGTAACTAAACTATAAATAATCATTGTGGAAAATGGATCTTATTTTTAAAGACTTTCTACTGTCGTTTACACACCTCTAAGAGCTCCACTTTTGCTCTTTAAGATGTCAAATGTGTGTAATGTTCAAGATAATGCCGAGCAATTTTGGACCGTTATTTAGTTGAAAGTGCAGTTTGTAGTTTATTTATTATAATTTTTTTGCAGTCATTCATTTAAATTTAAATGTATAACCTTTCCATTCCTAAAGATGTTAGGTAATCAAACTTGTATTTTAATGGATTTATCTATAAAAATGGCTGTGGAAATGTATAAAAGAATTTGCTGAGATAAAATAATCAAAACATTAATTTGCTAAACTCATTCTCATATATGCTAAGCACTAAAGATTACAAAAAAAAAAAAAAAACATTTTCGTATATTTACAGTAAGATATTTTAAAAATACGTTAATTGAACACGATCTTTGCTTAATCTAATGCTTATATACTAATTTTGACCCATTCACTGTACTTTTGTCTGTTTTCAAAAAGATTCTCATGCAACATATAAGACACAGGGACACATATATGGACTTATCTAAATGTTGAGCAGGACATTTAGTCTCAAGCTTGTGTGTGTATGCTGTAATATAAGGGTTTTCTGTCGCTCTCTCCATCTTGAGCTCACACTCAGCATGAATGAATGACTGTGGAGAAGCTTCTCTCATTACATCGTAGGCTCATTCGACTCACACAGCTTTTTCTTGCTCAGATTTAAACCCCTCATGGTGTGAACTTGTATAAATTACACCTTGCCAGCACTCAACAACTTTGATGAATTTTCCAATACTGCGGGAAAAAAAAAATCTGAAGGAAAAACAAATCTTTAAAATGATGGCTCCCGCCCATGAAGGGGTGGGTCTGCGTGCCTGCTGGAGGTATGACATTTGAAATAATGATATTTCAGCATCTCACTCACAACCTAGGCTGGCCGTGGGCCGCGGGATAGAGCAGAAGACTATTGATCCATCGGCTGCCTGTTTTTCATCGGCTGTAATGAAGCTTGGTCACCTCGCAGCATACTAATGCATGCTCCTGGTTTCATGACACAAACATCTTATTTCTCTTCTTCTTTTGTCACCACAAAACAGTCCTTTTTTGTCTGTTTCGTTTACTGTCTGATGATGGATTCTAAGTATTTAAGTATTAAGTATTTCTTTTTATGCTTTTGAAGGAAAGACACAGTTAGACATTAACAAGTGGACATGTTGACACGTTAGTATGTGTAGATAGATCAATTTAACCTTTTTTGTTTTTATTTATGATTTTCGTGTTTATAAATATATTTTGTTTTGTATATTTCTTTTTAGTTGCATTTCATTTGTATATAATGTTTATTCAATTCTTCATCTTATTCCTTTGTTTATTTTTTTGCACTGTAAAAATATGACAAATCATGATGACAAAGGTTTTTATGTTTAATGTTTTTAGTAAGTTAATCGGATTTCAACTACATCTTAGTCAAATAAGGTTTAACTTAATATGTTTAGTTTGTTTGACTAATGCAAGTTGAGATGCCGCAAAAATTTTATTTGATTCAACTAAAAATTTTAAGGCTGTCAGGTTTTTTTTTTTTTACAGTGTGCTTGGTTTGGATTAATTTATTTTAGGTATGTTTATTATTTTTATGCAAGTTACCATTTATTTGTTTCGTAGGTAAACATTTTTAATTTATGCAAGCATAAATTTGTGCATTTATGGATTTTATTTACTTATTTATTCTTTTAATTAAGTTTAGATATTTAGTTCTTGTTCTTTGTAACAACAGGATGCTGGGTAACGGGGATAAGGATTTACGTGCTGTTTAATAATCTAGAGTTGTCAGGCAGGTAATGGTCAAAAGGTACGAACAGGTGCATAAGGGTAATCCAAAAAGTGTGGCTGAAAACAGGCAAAGGTTTAGGACAGGTGGCTAAGAATCAGCAAGAACAATAAGCAATGCAACGGGTCAAAACACGCCAGGACAAACGGAAAAAAAAACGCTTTGTAATGCTTACGGACAAACAAGACTCAGCAAAGTGTCTGTGAAAGTGAGTGGCATTTATATAGTCCATGTAATCAGTAATCATGAATCATCAGTAATGATGAGTGCAAAGAGTTCTGGGAGTTGTAGTTTTGTTAGGAATACCAAAAGTAATCTCCAACAAAGAAAACACAGCTCACAACATCCTTTAATGCGTAGTGATATTAATAAATTAATTAAATTGTTATTTAGAAATGTGTAGCCAACACCTTGATAATACCATATTTTATTTATTTGTTTTGATAATAATAACATTCCTTACATTTATATAGTGATTTTCTGGACATTCAAAATGCTTTACACATTTTTGGGGGGAATCTTCTCATCCACCACAAGTGTGCAGCATCCACCTGGATGACTGATATTGTGCCAGAACGCACACCACACACCAGCTGATTGGTGGAGAGGAGACAGAGTGATGAAGTCAATTATGATATGGCGATGGTTAGGAGTCCATGATGCTCATGGGCAAATTAGGCCAGGATACCCCTGGCCTAATAGTTAAACCCCTACTCTTTTCGAAGGTGAAATGCTCACTGAGCAGTATAGACTCCCCCTCAATATACAGGGGCATTAGGACCCTCTACCAGCCTCACTAACACCATTTCCGACAACAACCTAACTTTCTCATGTGGTCCCCCATCCAGGTAGTGACCGGGCGCAGCTCTGCTTAGCTTCAGTGGGCGACCATGTGAGAGCCGCATAGAGTTAGCTGCCTGCCAGTTTCATTATCTTTTTATCTTTTATTTATTAGAGTTTTTTTTTATTATTATTATTTGAGCAAATTTGTTGTCTTCTCCCATTCACTGCTCTCTAAGATTACCAAACTATGATGACTTTTGCTTGTGGGAAATCCCAAAAATGTGAAAAAGATCCTCTCAGAAAACACTACAAACAGCTAGAAAAATAAATAAAAGTGAAAACTACATTGTTTATTTTTTTTTTTTACCAAATTCTGTATGATCTTTAGAATCTATCAAAAAACTGTGACTAGGTGTATATGCTGCTGAGGTGGAGATTTATGGAAAGAAACTTATTGTAATTGAACGTCACAGACAAAGTCTTAAATACTATGAATGTAACATTTAAAAGTGTGTTTTGAAAGTTTTCTTTCCATTAAACTGAAAGCAAAAACAATATGAAAATCCTGGAATCTCAAAACTGACAGGTGTGTAAAAAAGTGTTTTTGTTTGTAGCTTGCATCTCACTTTACAATCCTTGAGAAAAAGAATAATAAATGCTTTCTATTAAAAGAAACAAAACTGACAGCTTGAGTTGGGAAAGATGTCGCTCGTCTCTTTTAACTCAAATCAAGAATACCCTAAATCTCAATTGTGTGTTTATAATATCAGTGTTTATAACCGTGTTTATAATATCAGACTCCATCAACAATATCCTTCTGCTCGGTTATCTTGGACTTGTAACACACACACTCTCTCATATCATTTCTCACATACATACGGCCCATTTGTGCTGACATTTCATTATCTGATACAGTGCGTCCTGCCTGTCAATGAGCCTGGGGGAAATTACATCTCTTTCTTTTCAGAAGAGCCGTTTGAAACTAATCTCCCCGAATTAAGATGTTCAGCAACGCGGCGGCAGAGATCCTGACATGAAGCTAATGGCAGATCCTCTGATATGCATTTCGCATTGCGTGATAGTGTGGTCAAGAGCTACTTACTCTCATCACATTGTCCGTAAACGATAAATACATAAATGTGCATTCAGACAGTCCCACACACTTCAATTAAAGCCCTGGAATATATGTGAAGCAGACCTTGAGAATGGGGAGCAAATTGGCTTCTACTTCGTTGTTTATTATTACTGCATTAGAGACTTTTAACGTGAAATTGGCTTTTTGATTTTGTGTCATTCGTGTTTATTTTATCAGCAACAAACTGAAAATTGGAAGGCGAAATTTTCTTTTTTATTTATTTATTTTTTTTGCACATTGTGTATAATATATGGCCAACCCAGGCTCATTATTGATACGTACCCCTGTATACCTTTCTGGACCTTTCCAGTTCACACAAGCATGACATTTTTCACTTAAAAGTAGAGATAACTTTAAAATGTCAATGAAAAAATACAATGGATAAATCTGTTTGATAAACAGTCAGTTTAAGTTCAGTTTGTTGGAATTATTATTATTATTAATTATTTTTTATTTATTTATTTAATATTTTTTGAGTATAACAACCCACAGGCTACTTGTGCATTTGTTGTAACACTCAATCCGTACTTTATGCATAGACTTGTGTAAATAAATATATACATTCTGAGCCACTTTGGCTGACACTATTTTTGCTGCAAAATCCCGTTAATTTCCTCCCATCATGTGCGCCATTGAGCATTAGGTTAGTCGATGGACTGTCAAACTGAAATGAACATAGATTGATTGACTGTCGTAGATGAGTAATGCTCGAAGTGTTGTGTGTGTGACGTGCCATCCATGATATCAGGCTGTTGTGTGTGTGTGTGTGTGTGTGTGTGTGTGTATGTTGGCGTGAAGCAGGGCAACAGCTGGCAGATCATGCGTGGCTTAGTTTGTTATTTTGAAGAGATGATGGTCCGGTGGGTCGGTCAGAGGACATGTGTGTGTTAAACATTAAGATGTGAGCAGAAAAAGGATGGCGAGATTTGCATAATGTGCATGTGTGTGAGTTCTGTTGTAACTGCTAAATGCAGTGTGTTTTGTTGTGTGTGTGTGTGTATGTGTGTGTGTATGTGTGTGCGCTGTGCATGTTTAAATGAGTCTGACAGTCTGACAGCAAACAGACTCTGAATGCTAATTAGACGCTGAACTCTCTCCAGTGCCCTGCCCTGTTCACCGCTGGGACTTCTGACCAACTGAGTTTTTGTGTGTGACAGAAAGGCTCTTCTACTGCCTACGCAAAGGGAGTTGAGAAAGAAAACATGGGAAAAAAGTTTCTGTTTTAGCTACTTCCAAAGATCTTTGTTCTTCAAACAATTTATACACATGCCTACACTCTAGGGCTGTGCAATTAATCGAAAATCCGATTTCGATTTTGGCTTGTAACGATTATGAAAAGCCATTAATCGAGATAAACGATTATTCCATCACGTACCGCCCCCTTTCCAGTTGTACACCTGTGAAAACTCTTTGCCTCTATGAAGCTCAGTTCCATGTGAGAATGACTAAAAGCATGTGCTGTAATGTAACTTTTGCAGCACGGGATGCGCATCATTTCTATTTTTAAAAGCGCAAAAGAGCACATGCTGTTGTGTGTGCGTGCCGTGCTTAGCCTCGGACAGGTAGCGTGTGTGTGTTTGCGCGCGCGCCACACTTAGCCTCGGACAGCAGACCACACAACCATCTAACGCTATATTAATGTGAGCGCTGTAATGGTGAAATGCATGCACATTTATGTCAGAGCGCAGTGTTTAGTGATTTTTCATATTAACCCTTATTTGTTTAATAAACAAACAAGTTGAGAATCAAAAGACACGTGAAAGAGAAACCATATCAGAGCCGCACTATTCTTAAAGTGAGCGTGCGGTATTCCTGCTGCTGCCGACTGTTTTTATTATTAATCAATAATAAAATCAAAATACAGTGAAGATGCTTAAAGCTTAGTTTAAACATAACAGATTTAATAACTAATTTCTAATAACTGATTTCTTTTATCTTTGCTATGATGACAGTACATTATATTTTACTAGATGTTTTTTAAGATACTAGTATTTAGCTTAAAGTGACATTCACAGGCTTAATTAGGGTAAATAGACAAGTCATTGTATAACAGTAGTTTCTTCTGCAGACAATCAAACATGTATATTGCTTAAAGGGCCTAATAATATCGAGCTATTAAAATAGGTTTCAAAATATTCAAACCTGTTTTTATTCTAACTGAAATAAAACAAACAAGCCTTTCTCCAGAAGAAAAAAAATATTATAGGAAATACTGTAAAAAAAAAAAAAACCCTCTGTTAAACATAATTTGGGAAATATTTATATATAAAAATAAATTCACAGGAGGACGAATAATTTTGACTTACACTGATAATCGGTTTGAATAATCGAGATTACAATTATGACCAAAATAATCGTGATTATGATTTTTCCCATAATCGAGCAGCCCTACTACACTCAAATATATATATATTTATTTGTGCGTGTGTGTGTGTGTTTGTGTGTGTGTGTGTGTGTGTGTGTGTGTGTGTGTGTTTGTGTGTGTGTGTTTTATTGTATAAATAAAGTTTTTGTCATGATCACCAGCGATACACTCCTGGCAGATCACTGGTGAACTACACATCAGTCTAAAGCGCATGGTGTAAAAGCATTAAGGGCATGTCCGAATCCACTTTTGCTATTTTAACAGGATTTAACAAGGTTGTGCTTATTCTCCTAATGAGTTATGGGTGTGTTTTGAGCATAACTTGCATTAAACCAATCAGAATCTTTTCTCCCATTCCCTTTAAGAGTCACACCATGGTGCATTTGGTTTTTACATAGCGGACATTGTGAATAAAAAAACTGAATGCTTCACTACCGAGAAGACTTGAAAAGAATGATTCTCCTTCATTCGGCCTCTTGACTTTCTCTTTACGTTTACTCTCTACTTTACTACTTTACTTTCGTGGATAAATCCTACATATTTGATTGTACATATTTAATTTCATTTGTAAAGCACAAAGATTTGTTTAAAAATTATTTCTGAAATAGTTATATCCAAAGACACGTCCTGTTCTTATGCTCCATATGGCAATGCATACGTCTACAAAACCCAACAGGTGGACAAATCTAAACAATTTTTTAAAAACAAATATAAATATGCATATAATAAATAATTCTAATACTAATAATATCATTAAATTATTCAAATTGTTATGAATAAACTGAAAAAAAAAACAGACATGAAGAAGGCATGAAGGCAGTGGTTTTTATATTTATATAGTAAAATGTAATTTTTTGTAACATTTTATTCCTTTATTTTTTTAATCTTTAGTCTTTTAATAGTTAGTCTTTCATAACTAACGTGCTCTGCGCTGGACTTTAGAGCAGCTTTTTCTTGGTCAATGGCACAATCTATTTTAGTTTATCAAAATAGCAATGTGCCAACAATGTCTTTGTTTACAGTCATTATATGTTAGTTTTGTTAGCTATTTGTTTTTGCCTGCTGTGTTTCTGATCTTAGCTTTGTTATTTTCTGACACCACCTAGTTTTTGACCTTATGCC
Source organism: Danio rerio (assembly GCF_052040795.2). Taxonomy (NCBI): domain Eukaryota; kingdom Metazoa; phylum Chordata; class Actinopteri; order Cypriniformes; family Danionidae; genus Danio; species Danio rerio. Next base: position 10,764,298 of record NC_141024.2, read on the forward strand.
TGATTTTGACATACCCTGTTTTGACCCTGTTTTGGCCATCGCCTGATTACACGAATACTATTATTAAATTGCACTTGGATCTTACTTTTGTTGTCTGAAATTCGTCACTGCCAATCGACATTCATCATTGTGTGTATATAGATTTATATAGTTTTACTGTTTATAGTTAGAATTAAGTCTGTTAAAATAATGTCTGGCATTTTTATTGGGACTTGCATGTTCTTCCCGTGTTCGTGTGGGTTTCCTCTGGGTGCTCTGGTTTCCCCCACAGTCCAAAGACATGCGGTAGGTGAATTAGGTAAGCTAAATTGTCCATAGTGTATGAATGTGAATAAGTGTATGGGTGGTTCCCAGTCATGGACTGCAGCTGGAAGGGCATCTGCTGAGTAAAACATATACTGGATAAGTTGGCGGTTCTTTCCGCTGTGGAGAACCCAGACTAATAAAGGGACTAAGCCGAAAAGAAAATGAATGAATGAATGACTGAGTGAAAATAAGGACTTCCATGAATAAAATATTGTACATACACAATATAACAAATGAATTAAAATCACAATTTACTGAAATTAAAATGTTAGAAATAAAAAAATATATACATAATACATAAACGTTTATAATAAAATCATTTAACTTACAATAATGTATTTAGTAAATAACTGTAATGTGTAATACACAAACACGATATTAGTTTAGTAATTTACGCCTCTCCATTAATGCTTTATATTTAGAACCGCTACATGCACAAAATTAGCACAACACATTTTTCTAAAGAACTTTACATGACAGGAAATGTCATTTTACCTGTCATTTCATCATACATCTGAATTTCATCATTTAATTTCTCTCCTCTTTCACTCCTACACTTTTAATGAGACATTTGCTCCCCCGCTGACATCACAGAACTGCAGTCAATCAGCGATCATTATTTTCGATCTGCCTTCTTATCATAAACATGAAAGAGGTCTCTCTTTTTCCCTCTGGTTTGCTCTCGTCTTTCAGGAGGTGGAGATGGAGCGACAGATTACGACGTGGGTTTGTTTATTTATAAATCATTGTATGTGATGTGAGATCTGGGCGTTTAAGATCACAGTGCTTTGGATACGTGCATTTTTCGGTGGCGGGTTGTAATTGTGGTTGTGCTCTGATTGATGCCCAGGGTGACTGGTAAAACAAATTAACCTAGTCAAGGTCATGCCACTCTGTCAGAGACAGGAAGCAGAGATAATGGGAGAGGGAAAGCAAACCGATTTGGCTGGAGCCGTTTAATTATGCTAACGCAGCCTTGATGTATTATTGTTTCAAACATTTACGCTTTTGGCAGATGCTTTCATCCAAAGCGACTTCAAGAGCATGTGCTTGCTTTATGAATGAAACACATTGCTTTAGTCGCTGGTGCTGCACCATACCAATAACTTTAGTCGTGTTAAAGTACATACTGTTTTTGTATTTTAATGGCATAACTCATCTAAATATGCCTCATGTTTGTCTGTATGACATTGAAAGATTTTGCTTGTGTAAAGTTTTTTTTTATGAATTCAATTTAAAATATGGTTAGAAATAGATTTTTTTGTATTTATTTAATATAACAACAACAACATCAACAACAACAACCACAACAACAATAATAATAATAATAATAATAATAATAATAATAATAATTATTATTATTATTATTATTTCAGAATGAATTGCATTTCTGGGGGTCTAAACATGCTTGAAGACTTTTAAAAACTTTGCACACACACCAAAATTGGTGAACATTTACAGCGCCACCTATAAAAAAAACCATGAAGTGCCTCGCTACAGTCATAGCGCCACCTGGTGACTGAAGTCTGACATAAATCTGTGATTTTTCTCAGGTTTTATTTTAATATTTATTAGCTAAAATTATTATTGTCCACAGTTTTTTGCCATCCTGGCTGCGGTGAGCCCAGGTGCAAGGTCCCTTTCACTGCTGCTTGCAGCTTTAATTATAATAATAACATATATACAATATAATAATATTAATAACAACAATAATACTAATAGTAGTAGTTGTAGTATTAATTAGATTTCTTGCAAATTATGGTGATGCAATAAAATTAAATGTTATATACATTGAAATGATTTTTGTATATTATTTCTAATAAATAATATAAATAAAATCATTATAAACTGATTCATTTATTTAATTTTTTTTTTTTTTGCGTTGATGCTGCCTTAAATCTTTTACATTCGACCAATATGTAGGTGAATAAAATACTATTCCTTCACTTTCCCGGACCATTTCCCCCCAGCATTAATCAGGTACCTCAACACAAGCTATTGACATTTAGTGTTGCGGTCAGAAATCCACATTGACTAAATGGCCGAGATGTACGGCGCTCCAGGGACGACCCACAATGCACCAGGGGTCAGTGTATGAGACTGGCGCAGTGTTTGTAATTGGCCGGCGGGGCGAGCGGGAAGCCGCCTCTAATAACCAGTGAATATACATAGAATGGCCCCCGCCACAGGAGACAAGCAGACCTAATGAAACGTGGATAAAGATAGAAACACAATCTCACAGGAGAGCACAGAGGACGAGGTCTCTTACTGAGAGAGAAGGTGAACCTTTCTGCTAAAAGAAAATCACAGACTCTGTCAAAGAGGCCAGTTGTGTGTCTCTGGGGCTATTGGCTATTGGTTAGACAGTAAAAGAGTGAAATATGGCCAGTTTAGAGTGGTAAACTATAGGCTTGGCGAGGGGAGAGAAGCAGCGATTAACCGCTTTCACTATTAACCACGCTTTAAAATGTTGCACATAATTAATGGTAAACGCTCTGATTCACAAAGCATTTCTGTTGCATGGAGTAGAATGGTTGCAACTTTATTTGATATGTTTTCTTGTCCAGGTCATTTAATATGAGAAATTTTTTTGGTGACTTTTTTTGCTCTTGTTTCTTTAATTACTTTACTTAAAATCTGAAATGATATTGTGACTCTCATAATGTCTATTAAATTTATTGTTATTTTCATCCAGGTCATAGAATATCAGGGATTTTTGTTTGTGACTTAAATGTTTAGTTTCCATTTTATTCAAATGAAATTATTTTTACATCTTGATTTTATATCTTGATTTTTTTATCATGTTGGTTTACACTTTTATTTTCTTCTGGAAGTCACTGAGGTTAAATGCTGTCATCAAACTATAACTGGTAACTTACTGTATGCAAACATGCCTGTAGACTTCAAGAGCTTAGGCTACAAAATTACCACTTCAAATCTGTGTGCTCTATTTTCTTTAATTACCGTACTTCTTAAACTCTTAGGTAAATGACATTGTTGCTCTCATAATGTCTATTAAATTTATATGTATTTTCATCCAGGTCATAGAATATCAGGCATTTTTGTTTGTGACAATAGTTTTTAGTTTCCATTTTATTCAATTCTTATTATTTTTACACCGTAGCATTATTTTTTTTATCATGTTGGCTTATATGTTTTGCCTGTTTTTATGGCTAGTTTTTTTTTCCTCTGGAAGTCACTTCAGTTAAATGCCATCACCAAACAAAATCTGTTTACTTGGGCAAACATGCTTGGAAATTTCAAGAGCGTAGTCTACAAAATGACCACTTTACTTTACTAAAGTAAAGTAAAAGAGTCACATTATATGACATTAAAACATATAGGACAGGATCTCTGAACGTTAATAATCAAATTTTTGATTCTTTAGCATTCTTAATGTGTTAACTATTTTGCTTCATTTGTTTATTTTGATACTTTATGTTTGTAGCAGGTAGTGGATTAAAATTTTTAATAGTCACGTTTTGTTATTTATTTAGTTCAGCAAAGGGAAGCAGTGGCCCGGAAGACTCACCTGTTTTTTATTCTTTTCACGGGAGCTATAGGTAAGATCTCTCCTGGAAAAACAGCTATAGTCAGGGAACTGTTTTGTTTAGCTGCCCTACCTGTCTACAGTTATTTGTTACTTTTTCATCGTTTTTTTTTTGCAAGTTTGATTTAATGAGATGTATTAACGGGAAGTCAATCTGTCATATTCAAACGTCTGTGTCTTTCATATGTTCGGCTTAAATCTTTATTTCATTAATCGAGCCAGTTTTGGGTTTTGGTGCATAACGTCAATAATAAAAATTAAAAAGGTGTCAGGCAGCAAGCATGTGAAGTGATTTTACCAGTGGAAAAAAAAAATACATCAATTATCTACTTAAATATATCACCCTAATTTTCCTATCAGATGGATAATGCTAACGTTAAAAGTAGCATCCATTGTGCAATATCAATATGGCAAGCGATATATTTTGCATCCCTAATTTTAAATCCTATGAAAAGTTGCATAATATGGCCCTTTTAATAGTTAAATCCCCTGCCCCGTGGACTTTGCTATTGGTTAGGCTGTAAGAAAGTGAAATGCGGCTGGCTTGGGATGGTAAACTCGGGTCGGTCTGTGGAGCAAGTGACTTTAATTTGGGTTTTCTTCTTGGCTTTCCACTATAGCCTCAGGATGAAGGACACTTTGTGAGGGTCTTAGTTAATTAGCCGAGTGAGTGGATGTGTGTTAGAGCTTCAATTAGACACTATCACTAGATGCACTGATGTGTGAGATTAGAGAGACGGGACTAGTAGCTCAGTCTTTTCACAAGCTGTAATCTCGCTTGTTACTACTGGTTATTAAATTCCTGCTGAGGTGTTTGGAATCGCTGGCGTTTCATTTGCATAAAATGAGAATGTGGATGATGAGCTTTCTCGAATAGTGCTTGGAAGTACAGGAAAAACTGGATCAGGGTCTCAGATTGTCATTGATTCTCTGCTCATTTAGAAGTAGTTCGAAGTTGAAAATAGATTTGCTTAATAGGCGACCTGTTATGCAAAAAAACACTTTTATAAGGGGATTGTGTGATACCGGTGTGTGAATATAGCCAGCCTCTAATAGTAAAAAAATAATTTATTCATTTTTTTTAGAATCACACTTCATAAAAAGTCTACAGAATCATTTGTACATGTCTTTAGAGGAGGAAAGTCCTGCCCATTAGTGATGATCTCTCCCTCATTAGCAGCCCTGAGTGAGAAGCAGCTGTCCACCACACAATGGAGTTTTCACACCATACCAGCTGAAAATAATGTCAGCGACTAAGAGGCATTATAAACTAGGAGTTTTAAGATGCAAAAATTAACACTGTAGTCTCTGTAGATGACCTTCTTCTGAGACACTTCTTTTGACTTTTTCAGTTTTTCATATAGATTATATTTTTGAATCTGCTGCTATGCTAAGTCAAAGGCATTTGTAGCTTCACCTTCTTCTAAAAAAAGAGCTCAATCTCATTTGAATTTAAAGCGACAGTCATTAAAATGACACAACTTGGATCAAAGCCTAAAAGGGGCATGTTTTTAAAGAGTTATAAAATTATTTGTGTTGTGTTTTGAGCTGAAACATTGTTTATGTTTCACATACATGTCTCTGCTTTGTTTTCTATTCGTCGGGTGACATTACATACAGTTGAAGTCAGAATTATTAGCTCGCTTTTGATTTTTTTTTCTTTTTTAGATATTTTCCAAATATTTACCAGAGCAAGGAAATTTTCACAGTATGTCTGATAATGTTTTTTCTTCTAGAGAAAGTCTTATTTGTTTTATTTCTGCTAGAATAAAAGCAGTTTTAATTTTTTTTAAGAACCATTTTAAGGCCACACTTATTTGCCACATTAAGCTATGTTTTTTCCGATAGTCTACAGAGCAAACCATCGTTATACAATAACTTGCCTAATTATCCTAACCTGCCTAGTTAACCTTATTTACCTAGTTAAGCCTTTAAATGTCACTTTAAGCTGTATAGAAGTGTCTATTATGTGCTGTCATCATGTCAAAGATAAAATTAATCAGTTACTAGAAATTAGTTTTTTAAAACTATTATGTTTAGAAAATGTGTTGAAAAACTCTTCTCTCCGTTACACAGAAGTTGGGGAAAAAATAAGCAAGGGGGCTAATAATTCAGGGTTTTATTAATTCTGACTTCAACTGTACATAAAGAAATAAAAATCTGACATTGTATTGAAACTTTTCATTTCAGTTTGATTTTTTGTAGCTAGCCACTAAACAAACAAACAAGGAAATGAAAAGGTTATATTAAATTAGAAATTACAGTTTCTATACCATCCTGATAATTTCCCCTGTCTTCTTAGATGGGATGATGGGCAAAATCAAAGCTTTCAATTGGCCAACTTTGGCCTGGGGGCCTTAGTTTGGACATTTTTGCTTCAGGGACTTCATTCATTCATTCATTCATTCATTCATTCATTCATTCATTCATTTATTTTCTTTTCGGCTTAGTCACTTTATTAATCTGGGGTCACCACAGCAGAATGAACCGCCAACTTATCCAGCACGTTGTATGCAACGGATGCCCTTCCAGCCGCAATCCATCTCCTGGAAACATCCACACACACTCATTCACACTCATACACTACGGACAGATTTCCCTACCCAATTCACTTGTGCCGCATGTCTTTGGACTGTGGGGGAATCCGGAGCACCCGGAGGAAACCCACTTGAACACAGGGTGAACATGCAAACTCCATACAGCAACGCCAACTGACCCAGCCGAGGCTAGAACCAGCGACCTTCTTGCTGTGAGGCGACAGCACTACCTACTGCGTCGCCGTTTCAGGGACTTCAGAGATCTATTTTAGATCTTGCAAAAAGGGGCATACTAGTTCCCCTTTAAAGGCTTTATTTTGGGCTTGTGGAATGTAGAACTTTAGTATAACCAATCACAATTAATTTTGTTTTGTAAGACGATGTATACATGAAACGAAATTACTCATGGATTACAATATTTGAGATGATATTTATAATAGTTCTGTATCTAAACAGTAGATGAATATATTATCATTATCAATATAACAATACATAAATGGCATGAATGTATAGTAGAAATATATCCAAATATAAATGATAAATATAGAATAATACCACTACAAAATGTGATACATAAAATAATAAATATCAAATCAAAATCATGGTTAAATATCACTGCATCTACCAAAAATGTCACTTTAAAATATTAAAAAGTTTCCTGATGCTTTTTTATGCGCTTGAAGTGCTAGTTTGGTTGAAATTTTCCATTGTCTGTGCACCACGCGGTAGGTATGAAATGGTAGTTGAAGTGTATATGTAGTGGTGGTGTAGAAGAGGGTTTTGTCACTGTCATTATGTCAGTATGTGTGTGGTGAAGTGGCAGCACAGGGGGTGTGTGATTAATCCTCACTCCTCTCTGACAAGAGACCCTGCTGCTCTTTCTTCTAATATTCAGAGCTGGAGTAGGTCTTATTAAAGTCTCTTGAGAATGACAGACATCTCACTTTGTCTCACTGAATAAAAAAACTTTTATGTTGTCAGAAATTTGTGGATTGCATCACAAAAGATCCCTATTTTTTGCCAGTGTTGCAGTGTATTTTTATTCATTTTGGTAGAGTAAACGCACCTTACAGTTGTCTCTGCATTTTTATTGTATTTAATATTTGTTGTACAATCAGCTCTGCATATTTTATTTAGAGTTTATTATGCATTTATTTGTTTATTTATTTGTTTAATAAATTATTTTTTAGTTTGTTGTGGAAGAGTTTACCTGTCTGCTATTATGTGTATTTTTATTTAATGAATTATTCATTCATTCATTCATTTTCTTGTCAGCTTAGTCCCTTTATTAATCCGGGGTTGCCACAGCGGAATGAACCACCAACTTATCCAGCAAATTTTTACACAGTGGATGCCCTCCCAGCTGCAACCCATCTCTGGGAAACATCCACACACACATTCACACACACAATCATACACTATGGACAATTTAGCCTACCCAATTCATTATTTTTATCCCTACAAATTAACCTACATTTATGGATGCAATTTTTTTTAACACAAAACATTCTTCAGCTTTAAGTATAGATCTTAAACACAGCTGGTCCCATGTATCTGCTTCAGGTGATAAATCCTCGCACATCTGCGCATCTGCTTGATCACGTCAAACGTATTTGTCTTTAATAAACATAGCAGCATGTGCAGAGACACAGGAGCCAGCGCTTGTGGATTGTGGATACTGAAGTATAGGAGACGCCTGCTGTTCTGATAGGAGAGTCTCAAATAAACAGCTCGTCCATCTGAATACTGATGTGCAGAACTATAAGCAAAGAATAATCAGTAAATTTGTTGACACATTTTGTGTGCTTTCTGGATCACATTTTTGCTTTTTGTCAACCAGACTCGACTCGGCTTGTTTCATCAAGTGTCTGCACTGCTATAGGGGTGGACTAAACTGAAGGGAAAGTCTACAGTAAATTGTGCAATCGCTTTGACAGATGACAACTTTCTTGCAGGTTGTTCATGTCCGTGATATTTCAGCAGTGTTACATGAGCTTTGCCGACCAATAAGTATAGTTGAGTCAGCACTCAAATACAGTTTCAGGGATAAAAGTGACGCAATCGTCAGAAACTGCCCTGTCCACAAACTCGCACTGCTGTCATCATAACAGTTGAATTGATCAGCTTAGTTTGTAGTTAGTAATATTTTAGCTCAAGGTCTGGGTTTTTATTTTTTTTAAGATTTAATTTTTTATTTTTTTTAAGATTCAATTAACGATTCTATTACAAAAATCAGTTTAAGTTGAGCTGGTTCTTTTAATGTATAGCTAAAATAAGGGAGCTACTAGCCCAAAACATTGTAATATATAATGTCAAGATTAAAGTTCCAATAAATATTGTAGAATAGAATATAACAAAATGGAATAGAATAAAATGGAATAGAATAGAATAAAATGGAATGGAATGGAATAGAATAGAATGCCTTTTATCCTCACTGTACACATATAAAGTACAATGTATGTGTGATGAGATTAAGTGAATCTCACTACTGCAAACATGCAAATATATTCTTACAGTACAAATCACACTAAACAACAAGTTACAGTAAAAATAACTGTTGACAATAAAATTGTTGTGCAAAAGTGGGGATTGGGGGTGGGAGGGTGAGGTAAAGTGTTTTGAGGTTGAACGATAAATACAAGAAGTAATACAATGAAATGTGTCCGATGGAATTTGAGTAAATTTAAAGCCAGAATTTTAAGAAATTCTAGTGATAATTGTCATTTGAATCTACTGAAATGGACCAAAATCCTATCAGAATTTAGATGAAACAAGAGCTTATGCATTTAAACAAATTACATCCAATAAACAAAGTAAAAATTATCCTTGAAGATGCCTGAAAGAATCAGAATCAAGTCTATTAAATCAGTTAATTAAGTTAATTTAATCAGGAGCTTATGGGTCAAAATGCAAATTTTTTTGAAAAATTTCTAAAAGAACTAGAATTGAAGAAGATGAATCAAGAGAATGGCTATCAAAACTCACATTATTCCTGAAACAAATGTAACAGAAATAATTGAATGAGATTGTGTATCAAAACATTTTCATTGAAATATAACCAATGAACCAGAATTGTAATCAGAAATAATTGAATGAGGAGATTGTGAATAAATATATATATTTTCACTAAAATATACACAAACCAAACTTAAATCAGAAGTTGAATTAAAAGCTTGCCAATCAATACAAACATTATCCTTGAAAGATGACTGACAGAATCAGCATCAAATCAGAATTTAAATGAATCAGGAGCTTTTGAATTAAAAATGAACATTTTCATTGAAATACACACAAACGAACCAAGATTAAATCAGAAGTTGAATCAAGAGAATGCAAATGCGAAGTCAGAAGCTTGTGAATTTTACTAAATTAAAAAATGTAATTATTTAATTATAAGAATCTTAATCAAATCTGAATATAATTTAATCAGGAGTATTGAACTAATTCTTCACTTTTAGCTCAAGACTCATTCACTTCAATTGATTAAAATAGCTTGTTATGCTACTTTTTGGTGCAAACATATATATATATATATATATATATATATATATATATATATATATATATATATATATATATATATATATATATATATATATTTATTTATTTATTATATTATTCTAGTTTTTGTTTAGTCATGAACACACTTGTTTGTAAAGCAATTAGTTTGACTGTTTATTATTCCTAGTCATTTGTCCCAAATGTAACTGAATCTGAGGTTCTAAAACAATCACAAAAATGTGCGCATTTCTGCATAATAAGCAGAATAAGGTCAGTACAAAAGCAAACAAATGTCCAAATGAATTTATCCAAACCATCAGTTGTGAATTAAAATGACCGTTATTTCTGAAATACACCCAAATCTATTAAATAATTTAAATTAATCAAGATAAGTAAAAGATCAATCATCTTGACCTATTGTATATTGTCTATGATAATGATAGCTCTGATTGAGTTACCACAAGCTAGTTAACAGGTAAATTCAGAAACTACCATTTTGCATCCTCCTTATGATTTCTCTCCAAGGATTTCCATTTAAAAGTAGATTTTTGAAATTTTTGGAAACTTAAGTTTTAAATGGAGTTGTGAGGCTGAAATGTTTATATTTAAACCTGAATAACTACTTGAAGTGGGTTATAGACGCCAGAGATTACTGATTCAGAAGCTGAAACAGATGATCTAGCAATCGACAGACAGAACGAGAAAGAAACGGTGAGATCATCAGTAACTTCTGTCTTGGGACGCAACGGCAGAGAATTTAAATCAATAAGAGCACTTTCTTCATGCACACAACGCTATTGAGTGGTAATTCGTACCAAATCTCTCAACAGGGGGGAGAAAATACACCCCCTCTCACATTTATTCTTGAAAATCGAAACCTTCACAAGTCTTTTCATTTCTCGCTAACTGATATCTGAAAATATCTTCTCCGAATGTTTTTTGGCCTCCCACCCACGGCGCCATTTCTCCAGCAGCTGTCAAACGCTGATGTTGTAGTGCATTATGGGAATGGGATAAACAGCCAAGCTGATGTTTACAGAGTTAGTTGTCACGCTAGCTCTGTGACAGCTGCTGTCCTCTCGCTAGTTACCAAGCGCTTACCAAGATGCAAACTCAGTGATTCACCCCATTTTCACAATTTCCGGAAGGAAAAAAATATACAAATCTGAAAAGAGGAACAGCAAAAACAACAAACTTAACCACTGTAGCAACACTGTTCAACCATGACCATTGTTTTGTATTGAGGATAGACATAATTTAAAGGGATAGTTTACTCAAAAATGAGTAACTTATCCACCAGTCACTTGGTTCAAACCACTAGCTTATAGATATCCTTGAAAAGTAATACTGATTCTAGCATCTAAAAAACATTATATTAATTTTACTGGACCCTTAAATTTCATATGTGTGGGTGAACAAGGAGGTGACAGTGGTTATGTTGCAGTCCCCATTTTTCTTTGCAGTGGACAGGTGATTAAAGTTAATGTCCCATTCAAACTGCATTCTTAAACTATAAGGTGCATTAAACATCTGTCAGCTGTGTTTAGGCTGTGATATTGACACGATGCTCGGAATTATCTGCCGATTATAGAGTCTTAAGATGGTGAAAATTAGCAGAAAATTGACATCTAAGTTGTTTTACGCAGCCTTCAGCTTTTAAAGGTCATTCTTGGCTTCCATGAACATGTGCTTGTTTGAATATGGTGATGGCTGTCAACGTGAGTGGGGTTTTTATGGTGTGTTTACACAGGGATATCTTGCAGATTAAAGTGTGGAGGAAAAAAAAAACGTTTTACTTTTTCTTAAGTAGGACATTAAAAAAGATTTTTAGCTGAAACTGTGGTCCTTTTATATAATAAAGAAATAATAAATCCAAAGAATGTAGAAATATACAACATTCTAATTTCCTCCAATGCTATGGAATGCAGTTTTAATGAATTGCAGGTTGATAAATTGTTGAATGCAGAGAAATGTTAAACATTCTTCATCCGATTTTTCATTTTCCGGCCTTCATTATACACACACACAAAAAGCCAATAGATAGAACAGTTCAGTTATACTGGAACAAATACAATTCTGACAACGGAGTTGAGGACCCAAATCAAGCGTCTCTCTTAAACTTAAACTCAAATAGACAGTCCAAGTAGAACCCTAGCTTAACTTTAAGGGCGTTTCAGAAGAGTAGCCAGGGTCACAGGAAAAGAAATCATTACAAACTGCAAACCTCAACAAAAACAAGGCGAGGGTCAATAGGCACCGGAAGACTAGTTAAAAGGAAAATGCTTAGTAATGCTACAGGAAAACAAGACTCAGCAAAATGTGTGTAAGGGGTGAATATTAAGTCCAGGTAATCATTCCATGATGAGTTACTAGCTGTGTGCGTGTAAACGGGGAAACAGGAACTGGTGTGTGTGAGGTGCATGATGATACTTCTAGTCCAGTTCAGTGACAGGTGTGTAGTTCTCCAGCGATCTGCGTGGATTAGATTGCTGGTGATTGTGACATGAACCATTTATTTAGTGTTTTAAAATTTTTTTTTATTATTTTATTTTACCTGTTGCAAGTTTTGAAGAAAAATAAACAATTTTTAAATGCACCTTCATTTAAAAAAAAAAAATCACCCAGAAAATCTGTTCAACCAGAATATTCTGTTAATATTCTGTATATAGTTAATATTCTGTGATTATTAACTTCTCCTCATGTCATTTTAAACTCCTAAGATCTTCACTCATTTTTACGAAACAAATTATTATATTTTAGATGTCCAGGAAGGTAACAAACATCCTCAGAATGGTTTGTGTCTTCAGATACATGAATAAATCTCCAGACACACTTTTGTGCTCCTATAAAACAAAAATAAGAAGTAAAATCAAAAAGAGAAGAAACTGTTGAATAAAGCCATAATTTTTGTGTTATGTACACACAAAAGTATTCTTAGCATATAATGATATTCCTATTAAACCACAGAAGGCATATGGTGGGTTTTGAGGATATTTTTGGGTATTTCTCTAGATTTTGAATGAATCAGAACTATTGAAGAGCTTTCAGATTTAATCTAAAATATCTTAATTTGGGTTTTGATGACTAACAAAGGTCTCAGGGGGTTAATATGACATGAGGGTGATTGATTAATAGCATAATTTCCATTTTAAGCTGAACTAACTACTTAAGTCTTGCCATTTGTATGCATTTTTTTGTACAATTTGTTATACATTCTCATAGCTGTCCAGTTTTTGAAGGTCAGATGAACGTATTGCAATTATACGCTTTCCTCAAAACCATTCAGGCAATTCAGCAAATTCAATGACTGATTGATTTCTAATATATCTACACCGGCCCCTCTCTTGTATTATCCCTGCAGAAAATGCATTCATACAGTATGAAAAGCATGGTCCCTGCTCTGAAAGGTCTGACAGAAATAAAGCGCCCCTTTTTTTTTGTTGTCGTCATTTTCACAGGCAGAAATGAAGTGGAAAATAATGGTGTGACATTGGATAATCCTTCAAATTCAATCTAGTTCCCTCTTAAAACACTGTACAATCCTGGCGCCGTATTAGTCCTGTCAAGGGCCATCGCCTTTACTATGCAATACATCCCCGGAGAGGAGAATTGTTTTGCAATCGCTCTCTCTTGTTCGCTCCCTCTCACCCCTCTGGCAAGCAGTGAATAACACCAAGAGAATTGGATGAAACTAAAGTTCTCTTCCGCCCTCCTCTTTTCTTATTTGTTTCATCTGGCACATTTGTGCTTTTGGAATGATGGACGCCTCCTGTCTCTTTCAGTCTTCTCTCTTCGTCATTTGCCCACCCCCTTTTTTTTCCAGTCGTCAGCTTTTTTGACAGCTTTCTGGAGGTTTTTTTTTTTTTTTTCTTTGCACAGTGCGTTGATGGCGAGGCAAAGTTCAGGCGTGCAGAAAGGCAATATTAGCTGGAAATTGGAAAGAATTCATCCGTGCTGCTTCGGAATGAATTGAAACCTAGTCCCCTCTGCCGTATTGATTTCTTCTCCTTTTTGGCACAGCCTTTTTTTTTTTGTTTCCTCTTACACTTTTATTTTTTCCCCCAAACCATGCCAACCTTCTTTCCACCTCGGCTCAAAAACATTTGTTTTGTCCCATAAGGGCACTGACTCTAGTTCACCCACATTGATGACACGACCACTCAAAGCCAAAATAACATGAAAAATCAAATGAGATACTTACAGAAATTATTGACTGAACAATTTCTAAAGTTAAAGTTACATTGGTTAAGCTCAACTGTCTGAATTGGAAACATTGAAATGGTTTAATATAGTAATTTTGACATGTAAACATACATGCCGGTAAGCAGTGCTGTCAGTTATGTTTTAAGAGTTCCCACTTAGATATGCTTAACTTTAATAGAAAGTTTAGCATGCTGTCTCGGGAGAGAACTCTGAGCTCGGAGATACTTGAGCTCAAGGCTCCCGCCTGGTCAATAAGCAAGTAAGGGGATCTGAAATCAGGTAGGTCTCGAGAGCTCCCCTTAGAAAAGGGAGGAAAAGGAGAAGATGAGGTGGAAGGGGGGATTCTTCCAAAAAGAAGACAGAGCAGTAGGGAAAAACTATCCATTTATTGTAAGCTTGGATCAATCTGATTGGATTATTTCTAATTACAGATGATCAACAATTCTCAATCATATCCCATGCTCCTCTCGAAATTAGTTTCTGAAACTTCACTTTGTAGTCTTTAGAACAAATATGGACAATTTGATAACACTTTACACTCAAAAAAATGTTAGTAAGCATTTATTTTGACACCAAAACATCAAATTATTGATATGTAGAGCTTAAAGTGAAAGAAAAAGTGTCAGTTTACACTATTGTACATTTTGTGTCTGTGTACTATGTTTAAATATGGCATTTAAAATTAGGGATGGCTGATGTGAAACTGACGTTTTGATCCTAAAGCAGAAGTGTTTCGAAACACTGCACCGAAGCATAATGCAAAACCCCCAGGTCACCTGTCTTAAGTGATTCAAAACACCAGGTCATATGACTAAAGTGTTTCTAAACATCAGGTCTTGTGACCAAGCGATTCAAAGCATCGGTCATTTCAGAAACATTTCGAGACCTAGCAAATCTGTATTTGATTGACAGCATCAAAAAAAAAAAAAAAAAACTCCATGTCATGTAGCCTAGTGGGAGTAACTGTGCTGCAAATGTCCCTAGTTTGAATCCTGACTTGTAAAAATACTCTCAAATGATGACTCGATGTATTTTAATATTAGTATTAGTAATATTAATTTAGTTTATTTTTTATGATCAAAACAAGACATATTAATTCACAAAGTGTTCATTCGGACCAATATTAAATACTCATTGGTAAAGTTCTTATTGTAGTCTCACAAACGCTACGTGATATCTTCTTTCTTCAAGTCTTTCTGTTGTCTGACGCAGCTGAGGGAGGAGATTAAGGCATGCAGAAAGGCACGTAGAAACAGTAGGCGGGGAGGACTTGCCTTAAAGGCGCAGTACAACAAATCAGCTCCCTGGTGGAAAAGTGCATAAAACAGGATCTTGTAAAAGGTATAATGAAAAATCTGGTGGGTGTTTTGAGCTGAAACTTAACATACACATAAATGTTTTTTAACATCTTAATCTGAAACTTAACATACACATAAAAACTTATATTAAATCTTAAAAAAGGGGTAACCTAGGTGCCCTTTTAAACAAAACAAAACACGTTACAAGACCAGAGCATTAAAAAAAAATGTTGTCGGGGGATGTTGTCGCAGGGGCACTTCAGATCATTTTGGAATGACACTTTCTATCCAAGACTAAAAAAGGCATGTGCACAGGTTGAGCCCAATGTGTGCATGTGCCTGACTAGTGCACAGTCCACATTAGCAGTCATTTGCATAATTTATTCATGCCATAGTGCATGCTGGGAAGTAGAGTCCTGCTGCGTAAATTGAGGCAATCGTCATTGGACATTTCAGTCTTCACCGCTGGTTTATCCCCAATGATGAAGTGCGCAGCGTCTGACCTTTGCTCTCTGACCGGCGGTTCAAGTGCAGCCAAAGCGTGATATATTGGGCTTATTTTTAGCGGCGGCGTGACAGCGGAGGTGACCAGATGAAGGACACGGCTCTTCATTACACCGCCACTGCTGTTGTTGATTTCTCCTATTAGACTCCACCGTCTGCCTGATCCGCCGTGATGGAGAGCAGCCGAGCCACGTTTACCACTCATTCGCTTTCTCATTTCAGAGATGGAGAAATTCCCCACCGTACGGCAGATTGCAGCTTCTCTTTGGAGGACGAAGGACCATCTTTCTTTCTATGCGCTCTTTTCTTCTCGCCCTGTTGTTTGGAATAAAAGTGAAAAGCTATTAGCGTAATAGTTTAATCAGGTAGTTTAGTTCATGATTCACCTGTGGTCTTGAACTTTACACCAAAAAAAAAAAAAAACACTTTTCAGTAAGCTTCTATTAGCTAATGTTCATGTATTTATTAACATGAACAAACAATAAAGAATACATTTATTACAGTTTATCATTCATTTTTGGTAATATTAGTGAATAAAAATAGGGTTTTGCTAACTCAATGCAATAACTAGTTATAGCAAGCATTGTTTGGGATTTTTGATAATGTATTATTAAATGTTGAACTGAATGGTTAATAAATGCTGTTCTAGTTTTGTTTATTCTGAGATAATGATAATAAACACATTAACTAATGGAATGTTATTGTGGGGTATGGCCCAATTATGACACTAAAATCATGCTAACGATGTGGTGTGTATGCAGTGTATGCTGCTCTTGTGCATAATTTCAGCAATATAATATATTTGTATACAGTTTGACAAAAGCAATCTCACAGCAACACGTATCTTTTGATTTAGTGGCTAATTTGTATGAATTCGTATGATCTCATTTATAAAATTTAGTGTGATTTGCTTATCCCAAAAATGATTGTTGGGTGTAGGGGTGGGGTTGGGTTGGGTGCTATGCCTCCTTTTTAAAATCGTTCATTTTCGTCCAACTGAACTCATTAAAATTAGCCAATAAACTGACAAAAGGTAAACTAGTGAATGTTTTCTCATTAGATCAGGCTGGTTAGATTCAGGCCATTAGATCAGGCTGCAATTTTTTTTTTTAAATTACAGGAGAATTGAAGTGCTTATATATATATATATATATATATATATATATATATATATATATATATATATACAGTATTTTGTTGCAGTCAACATGATACTATGTCTTAA
The DNA here is from genome assembly GCF_052040795.2 of Danio rerio. Classification (NCBI taxonomy): domain Eukaryota; kingdom Metazoa; phylum Chordata; class Actinopteri; order Cypriniformes; family Danionidae; genus Danio; species Danio rerio. Next base: position 10,781,422 of record NC_141024.2, read on the forward strand.
CTATGTTTAAATAACTATAATTAGTTATTAGTTAACTTTTTTTAGTAACTAATAAAGTTATAGTAACTAAAAACTGTAACCTTTCTGATTTTGATTGCAATGCAGTAATGTACAATAACGTGAAGCTGATTTAAACAATAATTATTGTGTAAAGCATTATACAAACAAAAATTAATTGAATGAAATGATGACAGGACATATTTTACTAGCTATTTTGCAAGATATTTTGTGTTTCTGTTGCCAATTAAAAAAAAAAAATCTTTACTAAAACTTTCTTATATATTTTTCTTATATATTGTTTAAATTATGAATTATGTACTAAAAGCAGCTCTCATTCCAGCTAGGCTTAAAGAAATAAGACTTTCTTCAGAAAAATGGAAACACTGTGAAACACTTTCTCTGTTAAACATCACTTGGGAAATATTTGAAAAAGAACAACATTTTCACAGAAGGGCTAATGGTTCTGTCTCTTTCTTACTCTAGATAGATTGAAGAATGGATGGATGGGAAAGTAGATGGATGGATGGATGGGTGGATAGATAAAAACATGATAGTATGTTTTTCAAACACAAAATAGAAACTGTTTCTTTTATAAGTATTTTTTTCTCAACATAAAAATGATTATCACATATTTTATTTTTGCCAGCAAGATAAAATATTCCATTTCAGAGATGGAGAAATTTCCCACCGTACGGCAGATTACAGCTTCTCTTTGGAGGGCGAAAGATCATCTTTCTTTCTTTGAGCTCTTGCCTCCTCGCCCCATTGTTTGGAACGAAAGTGAAAAGCTATTAGCGTAATAGTTTAATCAGGTAGTTTAGGTGCGTCGGCTCCTTCATGCATCACCTGTGGCCTTGATTAAGCATTGTTTACCTGCGCCGGCAGATTGGAGGCTGTTTCTGATGTCTAAATATAGCGCCATGTCAGGCTGAGCGATGCTTCGTTCTTGTCAAATGTGCCACTTTGAGATGTGATGGCAGGTGACGGGCATTTCTGAGTGCTTGAATAGGCAGTCATGCAGATGGCTGACGTGAAGAGTGTTCAAGAATGACTTGAGAAAACTAGCGCTCACATTTATCTTAATGGGAGTTGTGCACTTAGTGTTCTTTGTTTACTTTTTGGAGCCAAACATTTGAGCTGTGAAAGTCATGTGTTCAATAATCCGGAGGCACGGGAACATGATGTATTGACAATGTTGATAGTGGTAAAGTCTGTTCTGCTGGCTGTCATAAACTGGGCTAGCTAAAACAAGATCAAGTTGCTTGCAATAATTTATGGATATATGGATATGTATATATATATATATATATATATATTTATATATATATATATATATATATATATATATATATATATATACAGTATATAAATATAAACTTTGGCTATACATACATGTATTTGGATACTATATTTTTGTTCAAAATTAAACTGTGAAAAACAAGAGCTTTTACAGAACATTAAATTCTAATCCAGGCATATTCTGAAAACATATCCCTCTATACATTACTGGAGAGCACCAACTATGTCCCAAGAGGTACGTTTTTTTTTTTTTTTTTGCAATTTCTCACAAATCCACCAGAGGCTGCTGTGTATGCTTTTTGAGACCTCAAATTTCTCTTGCAAGTGCCAATCATATCTGCTCTTCTCGCGTAAATCCCAATGCGAACGCAACTGGTAGTCTTTTTTTTTAAAAAGACCCAAATTCACCAGCGTCCACCCACTTCCCTAAACCCAACTGACAATGTTTTGAAAAGCAATCCAGAAAAGAAAACTTTTCTCCACATTCTCACCCTGTTGTTTATTTATTTATTTTATTTTAGTCTTTGGCTTTTATTTTTGTCCTATTTGTTTCTGGAACCGTTCTCCACTACACTCAAACTCCTTCATTATTGTTAACTCCTCTCTACATCTCAAGTTCACAGACATATGCTGTGAGCCACTGAAAAAAAACTGTTAGCAGCGGGAAAGCCGTCCATATGGAGGTAAGTGGTCAGCTGCTTGTGCGAAAAGGAACGGCATCATACTGCTCTGTAGCGTTTCTTTAAAGACAAAATGCAGCCGTACATACTTCTGGCTACATAATTTGTGATCTCCAGAAATGTATATGGGGCTACGTTTTCAGAATAAGCCTGTTAAATTCAGCTAATATGCAAAGATTTTAAAGCTTTAAAAAAAAAAAAGAAAAAAAATGTACACGACAAACTGAAAATAGCATTTGCATTTTAAATAAATGAATCAATTCAAACAAAGTCAATAACCCTGCAAAAGGTATTTGAACTTGAAATCACGATGCATAAATGAAACAAAAAATATATATTCCATGAAGCTGAGACCGGAGCTCAACTCGACACGAAACATCTCTCACAACTCGTGGCGTTTCATCCTCTAGACGGCCTGTTTGAGAGCTTCTCCTAATCTGTCATTTTATCTCCAAGCCCTCCAGCAAACAGCTCCAGTCTTAAGGGTCTGTCTGGAGTGCTGAAGCCCAGGGTGAACTCATTGTCTGAGGCGGCGAACGAGCCACAGATCCTTCTCATCTCTTCCTCAGTAAAACAACAGAAGCGAGAGCTTTACAGAGAGTTCATAGACCACAGTGTGCGTTGATGGTAAAAAACAAAGCTGAGGGATCGATAATATTTTTTCCGTTTGGTACATGACAAAAAAGGTCGGGTCAGACGCTTGTTTAAAGAAGAACGAAGCCAGACTTTTGACCTTGCTGTATTTCATGGTTGCCAATGTGTAGTTTTCAAACAAGCTACCATACAGTGAACAAGTACACTAAATAAGTAAAAACACAAGTGTCGTAAATAAATGTTCTAAGGTAATGAAATGGTTGGGTAATACTTGAAATATTCAGCTTATTAAAACAATTCAAGATACAGTTCTTTTAACTTAAGACTGTTCTAGAATGTTATAGTTTTTGTACAGTTATGCAATGTAGAATTAAGTGTGCGTAATATTTTCAGTGAATGTAAAGCTTAATTGTATTATCTAGTTGCATTTTGGATTACTCAGTTTATTCCAGATAAATTGTGCAAAAATAATAATAATAATAATTAAATCAAAAATTAAATTAAATTAAATTAAACACAAATGGTTTTCCTAACCAATCAACAAACCTTTATCATAATATAAAGGTTAACATAAATATAATAATAAAGAAAAGAATACAAAGAGTTAATATAAGGGGTTTTATATGTGCTTTTTCGTTATACCTTTTTAAAAATTTTTTATTATTTAATATAATGGGTCCTACTGCACTTAACGTGGTCTGAGGATTGAACCAGCGATTCTTTGTATGGGAGTCAGTTGCTCTAACAAGGAGACTAAAGACCATGGCCCCTAGCGTCTGTAGCTAGAGCGCCTTTTAATGTCAAAGGAGTGAGGTTTACCTGCAAAGCACTTCACTTGCTTGCCTCTGTAGCACTTCGCTAGCTGACCTCTGTAGACTCACCCCCCTAAACCTCACCCCATCCCGGACAAGGCTTCACATGTAACCCACTAGTCCTACTGCACCCAACCCGGTCTAAGTTAGGATCGAAGGATTCTAACGAGATGACTAAAGCCCATGCCCCCCTAGCCTCTGTCGCTGTCATCAGAAGGGTGAGGTTTACCTGCATTGCACTTTACTAGCTGGCCTTTGTTACAGGTATAATATAATATTTTCAGTAAACACAAAGCTTGATTCCATAAACTACTCCAAGTTCAGTTCTATAAATTGTGCGATACAGTATATCTTGTATGCAAGTGTAAATGTGAATAAAAATAAGGGTCTTCCTACGTGTCCCAAAATGTAAATTGATATATGTTTTTAATATGAATCGTTTGAAAGTTTTTTTTTTTTAACACATCGTGTAGTAAAATTCTAGCTGTCCCCATACAGTAGAGAAAAGTAGATATATTTACTGTTTTTTTTTATCTATTTCAGGCTTGTACAAAATACCCATATCCCCTTTTTCAAAAACAAAAACGTAATGTAACATGTCAAAAAATTGTCACAACTTTTCCAGCTTCTCCAAATACCAAGGAGGGTAAACCATGTTTCGTTTTTTGTATTTTTCTTTTCAATCCTTGCATCCTTATCTCCATCTTCACTCCTCGTGTCCCATAATGCATCACTTCTCATTCAGGGGTTGTTCAGCAGCTAAATCGTTGGCCAGACACTGTCAGCTTTGGCTGATTTGGAAATATTGCTTAATTATGAGTCTGTAATAACAGCTCAGCTCAATTCCCATATCTTATGATACCAAGAGCAAGAGAGCGTAAGAAAAGAGGCATATTTTTATTCCTCCGCCTGTTGATGATTTTATTCCACACATCAGTCTGTCATGCTCAGCGCGGCGTTGCGGACGGTCATGCTAAATACACCATTTGTCAGCCACAAATGGAGACCGCATGAGCAAACTGAAACAATCGGTAGCTAATCTTTGTTTAGATCTCACACGGTCAAGGTTTAGCAGGTTAGCATAGCATTATTAGCTACAAAATCTGATAAGAAAGAAATGATCACATTTTTTTTCAGCCATTTCTTTTTGAAACACTTTTTTATGTTTATTTCAAGTAACAAAATCATTTTAGTTTGATACCTAACTGTATAAAATCCTTTAATAGCATTCAGTGTTGGAAAATTATTCTTACTTTATTCAATACTTAAATACTACTGTTTAATAGTTTATTTAATGCAAAAATACTACTTATTAACATGGAAAGATCACAGGATGTTAACTCAGGTTAATAGTAGGCCCACACGGAATATGAGTGCTCAGATTTTTTGCCCATCGTTGAGTCTATTTTTTTACTTGTGTAAATTTATGTTTATTAAGTTTTTAATTTAATTTCAGTAATTTTACTGACTAATATGAAAATGTTCATAAGATTTATTTTTTTACAATGCAGTTGAGTAAAGTATTATTTTCTATATTTCATTCATTCATTCATTCATTCATTCTCTTGTCGGCTTAGTCCCTTTATTAATCCGGGGTCGCCACAGCGGAATGAACCGCCAACTTATCCAGCAAGTTTTTACACAGCGGATGCTCTTCCAGCCGCAACCCATCTCTGGGAAACTTTATTTTAGTTGATATATTATATGAGAAACTTGCTTTGTTTACCATATAAATTGAGGATTATTATTGGGATTTAATTTAATTACAATAAATGTTTATTTTATTTTATTTATTTATTTAACAAATTAAGATTTTATGTGATTCTGCATTAATCTGCAGATTTTTTACAAAATTCTGTGCAGAAATAGCAAAAAATGTCCTCCAATTCTGTCTGGCCCTACTTATTAGTAATATCTATTTGAATTATACTATTATATACTAGCTAGAATATTAAATATACATGTATTTAAATATTCATTGTAACAGTTGCACACTTTTTGCTTTAGGTTTACAAATATTAAAAGTTATTTAATTTAATCTAAATAATTTAATTATTTTAATAATTTGTCTATCTGTCTATCCGTCCATCCCTCCTTTAACCCATCCATCCATTCGCAATCCCACTAATCTATCCACAGACCCATTCATCCATCCATCAATCCACAAACCCATCCATTCCTCCATCCATCCATTTATTCATCCACAAAACCATCCATCCACAAACCCACCCACCCATCCACAAACCCACCCATCAATCCACAAACCCATCCATCCATCCATCCATCCATCCACAAACCTATGCATCTATTCATCCATCCATCCATCCATTCCATCCATCCATACATCTATCCATCCATCCATTCATCCATCCATCCACAAACCTATGCATCTATTCATCCATCCATTCCATCCATTCCATCCATCCATCCATCCATCCATCCATCCATCCATCCATCCACAAACCTATGCATCTATTCATCCATCCATCCATCCATCCATTCCATCCATCCATACATCTATCCATCCATCCATCCATTCATCCATCCATCCATCCACAAACCTATGCATCTATTCATCCATCCATCCATCCATCCATCCATCCATCCACAAACCTATGCATCTATTCATCCATCCATTCCATCCATCCATCCATCCATCCATGCCCTATTTTATTTAACATTGTTTTCATCATTTAATTTTAGTGCATTTATTTAATAAACATTAATTTTGCAGTTTGTATTTTTGATAAAAAAAAAAAAAATTGACGATTTTGTAAAAATCGGGGTCAGGTATTGAGCCAGTTTCTTCTGCCCCAGTGGACGTGTTGAGTTAGCCTCACTCAAATACATTCACCCCAGTCTGTTATTCATAATTCCTCATGCGTTTTCCCTGTCAATGAACAGTCAGGGAGAACGAGGCTCTCTTATGCACTGCTGCATTTTGGGAAATACACGTGCTGTTTCATCAGCGTTCGGGTTCAGCATGCCAGACTCCCGAAAACGGGTATTTGATTCAAGACAATGCGCGAATCCTTTTGTGTTTGTGAAGGTGAATGTGGCAGGGGCTCATTGTTTGGCTCTCTGTTGTCATCTATTGTCTGCATTATTCATTGTGTTCATACAGGTGGGAGAATAAACAATCACAGACAACATCGTAAGCCCGTAACAGGCTTCCCAAAAGGAATGCACATGCCAAGGTAGTCCCAGGTCATTACATCAAGATTGTACATAAAAAAAACTACACATATAGCTTTAATAAAGCATTAACAGTTGGAATTGGTATTTTAATTTTTAGTATTTAATTTTTAATTTTTATTTTATAATAAAATTAGTCTTAGCAGTTTGTGTATTTTTTGTTTTTTTGATGTCTGTATAGCTTCTTTGCTTTTATTTTAGATATTTTTATGTTTAGTTTTAAAAATAATGTTACTGTGGGTAGTGGTAGTGTTTTTCTTTAGAATATATTTTAATTTAAAATATATAAATTAATTTTAATTAAGAATATATATTTATTTATCCATAAACCAGAAATAAAAGTGACAGATAATCACAAATGAAACACGAAGGTTTAACGGCACATTTAAGTGTCTGGATGAACTGCTTTAACACACTAAGTGAGACAGAGAGAGCGTGAAGGAGATTCATTAATATGTGAATATATCCAGAAATGGCAGAGCCTATTTGCTCTTCTATTGATCTGAGGGCCAATCCTGATGTGAAGCTTATCATTTGAGCCAGTGACCTGAAGAGCAGGTCCACTGTTACTGATGAGGGTTAAAAGGCCTTCAGATGACAAGGAATAAAAGCACTTATAGCAGGCCTGCCTGTGACGTGACAATCAATACATTGAAAAAGAGCTGTTTAGTTCCACTTTAGATCAGAGCCAGGAAAAAATGCAATCAATCCCTGGACAACAATCCTGCAATTTGAAGAATGCTTGCAATTAAAGGAACAGTGCATCTAAAAATGAAAGATTTCCTTTGTAGGAGTATCATATATGTCTTGTTTGCTTTTTGTACGTCTTCTGAAGTCATACAATATCGTTTAATGAGAAAGAGTGTGATATTGTAATATCTATTCTCTGAAAATATTTGCATAAATCAATATAGAGTGGTATTTCATTTGTGAGTTATTTATTCCGTTGAATCAAAAACATTCCTGAAATCTAAGTAATTTGTTCAGGAACTTAGAGTATGATCTTTTTTTTTCAAATTAATTGTTTGTAATCAAACCAATCTGAATGATTCTAAATTAATTGGAACACAATTAATTAAAACAGATCTAAGTTTACAAAAAAAATGAATTATTTATTCATGAACGAACTGCTGTTTTAAATCAGATCTCTTGAGTTAACTTATGAAGTACACAATATGAATCAATTGTTCAAGAATGAACCATTGTTTTAAGTCTTTTTAATGAATCATTCACAAACTGATCTAAATCAGTTGAATCAAAATACTGTGAATTCAAGTCATAAATTATAGTGTTGTTGCTCCGGATCATAAATAAATTATGTTTTTTAATAATAATTGTAACAATTGTATGAATAATTAATAAAGTCATAAATAAATGGTTTGTTTGTGAATGATTTATTTGGAGACCTTTACAATGAACTAAAATGAATAACAACATTGATCAAAAATTAGTTTTTTTCTGTTGTCTAGTCATTGAATCATTTAATTCTTAATTTAGCTTAAATAGTTGAGCGTAACACTAGCAGTGATATGGTTGTGGGTTCGAACCCCCAAAAAAGCTGATAAAACATTCAACGCAATGCAAGTTGCTTTGGATAAAAATGGTTTGTCAAATATTTAAATGAAAATGTTAATTGGATCATGTTTGCCTAAATTAACTGTTCAATGGTTTGTTTTTAAGTCAGAACTTTTCAATGTGTCATTTGTTTCAGTATATCATCTGAATCATTTATTCAGGTATGAATTGTTGTTTTGAGTCAGATTTTCAATTAATCATTTGACCCATGCTTACTAACTCAATCTGAATTGATTATTCATGAACAATTAGCTCAGGAGTGATACAACTTTTGTTTAAAATTTACTGTATGAATTGTCAAATGTTTTTTTGGTGGATCATTATAATGACAACATATTTGTTTTGCTCCTGAATCACTTCTTACTTATGTAAATCCATACTGTATAATTAATCGCAGTGCACACTAAACAATTTCCTGCAGTCTCTACAGTAACTTACTGGCAGCAGTTTGTCAATATCTTACTGTAAATCGATTACAGCAAAACTACTGTATTTGCATTTACAGCAGCATTTATCTTTCTCTTTATGTATGTACAGCATTGTATTCTATATGTACTGTATAATATACAGTAATTTTGACAATGCAACTTTAAAAAACAGTTTTCATACTTCATAACATTTCATATTACAGTTAAATACTGTGTAGTGTGCAAAAAATGTTAACAATGTATTTATACATATTATTTCCTCTGCACTGTAAAAAAAATCTTGGTTGCCTTAAATTTTTAAAATGAATCAAATGAACTTCATGGGTCTATTGAACTTATGTTCTGTTAAACTAACTTAAAACAACTTGTGTAATTTATAAAATTATGTTATAACATGATTTACCTTGTTTAATAAGTTACAATGAACTAAAAACTATGCTGTCATGACCTATTGATCATATATATTTTTACAATGTGTGTGAAGAAATAAAAACACTTTAGCTACAGTCCACCATATGAAACCTTCATTTAATTTTTTCAAAAATCCAGAGCCACCAAAACAAGCCTGTCATGCTTAATGCACAAAATAGACTCCTCAAAATCCAATAACATTCACAGTGAGTCTTTCGATGTATCAGTGTAGGTGTATACGCAGTCCACCGAAGGTCTTGTTTTTGTTCAGCTTGTCAAAATACAACAGTGAAACGAGGAAAAAAAAAGGTTTTCTTTTGCACGAAATGAACAAAGCAATAGCTCTCTTTACTTTTTTTTCTCCCAGCTCTGTCTTTTTCTCTCGTAAAGTATCAGTATTTACCACAGAACGCTTGACAGAGGTATAGGAGCAAAAGCAATTTCGTCTAGCTGTTGAAACGTGGGCTTGTCACGGTTCAAAATGGGACTGCAGAAACCGTAACCGCACATCTATTTATGACGTCCGATGGTCACAAGAGACTTTGAGAAATGGCATGTTTCCCCCTGTTACATAAAAAAAGTAAAGGTTGAAAAAGACCGTCAGACTTCAGCAAATAATTAGAAGCATGAAGTTTGAAGGTGACGGCCGCCATATCTGAGGTTTGAATTGAATACGTGGCATGTAGAATTAGCGACGAGCTATGAAAGAGGTTGAAGGGCATTTTCAGAGACTTCTTTTCAGGTGAAATATAAAGAGATGGCGTTTCTTTTCATCTCCAGTCTCATACCAGAAAAAAAAGCCTTCATGTACGACAGCTGTGCTTTGATTATGCGCTATATAACCTGAGTTTTCGTAGTACTTGGGCTTTATTGACCGTACATAAATGCAGCTGCTGTGGGTTTTGTTTTGTTACACGTAATCAATTTTTTGTTAAATTAGCTTAGAGGTGTTGCCGGACCCCTGAGAGCTGAAAAGCTTCTTGTCTTTGGTTGCGAAGGCCGGATCCAAAGGAGAACGGTGAAAATGAAAGCTGCTGTATTTGTGTTGGAGTGTAATTAAACATGTCTCAATGCTTGTTTCGCTTCTTTGGGATGCACTTTTGTCAACGGATCACATACTTGGACGTGTTTTGCACCTGAAGTGTATTTTTTGGTTCCCGTCAATGGTAGACGAATCGATAAGTTACAGTTATGAAAGAGTGCATTACATCATTGTTTAAATATTAAAGTCATGCAGCTGTGCAGTGGACGACATTTGGCGCTGGTTCAAATACAAGTTGAGCCAGTTTGTGTCTCATGTGTCTGTCCCAGTACCTGATATATTGTGCAGATATACCTCATATTTTTGGTTTGATGGTTTAATGTTAGTCTTATTAGACAATGAGTACATTTACATGTGCTCAGATTATTATTTGGTTTAGACATTACTCTGATTTAGAGTCTACCATGTAAACAGAAATGTTTGATTAATTTAATGTGATTAATCGAACTAAACAGAAATCAAATAAAGACTTGTGGAGTATGCTGATTTTAGTCGCATTATTTAAGTGAGTATAGACACCGCAATCAATTTTTCGATTGATTTTTCACGCATTTTGCGACAGGATAGTCTATATACACACGACTGTTTGACACTATTCTCTGCACCTATCAAGTCAGTGAAGGACGACAGACACCTGCATCATGAAATGCAGATATTTCCCATTTGGCATGCAGTATCAAATTCCATTAGAACAACACTCTTCCAGCAGTTCCTCACATCCAAAATCTTGTCACAGGGGCATACGTAGACTGTTCCTGAATGAAAGTGAAAGTGCTAAACTGCAGTTCAACTCGACAAATTAAAAACGAAACACTCAAAATTACATATAACTCTTGAGGAAATGTGGATAGCATGATGGCGCAATAACGTTAATCTAACTATGTGCTATAACATGTAAAACGATCATGAAAGGATTTTGTTTTATTTTTAGTATTATTGTTTTTAGGTTGTCCTGGGGTCCGTTCTTCGTACCTTACTTAAATGATCTAAGGTGATTTGACAGATCCTGGATCTTTTAATCTTGATAACTGATCTCTGGCTAATTAACTGATAACTGATCTCTGGCTGATTAAAGTTTCTGGCTGAATTGATCTGAGATCGCTGTGTGTGTTGTGAAGGACAGATCTATCGATCCTCAAAATCATGATCAGCAATGCAACGATTGGCTGACACATCAGAGTAATGACATCATCTGATTAATATTCAATTATCCATGTAGTAAACGGTTTGTTAAATATGGTTCAATTTAGTTTAAATATGATTTATTTAGTTTTACATTTAGAGCTATTTTTCTTTATTATAGTAGCCTTGGCCTATTTAAGTTTCTTAATCAGCGTTGGACGTTTTGCATTAAAAAAAAGCATTTTGATATCGATAAAAGTGTCTGCAACTTTAGCTAAGCATCAAATCACTGTTATATTAGCTGTCTAAACATTTATGTTGACTTCATAAATTATTATTCCTTTAGAAAAAAAGTCAAATATTGTAGATGTCTGTTGTAATACACAAATTGTACTAAAGCTGGTTGGTACCTTAAAAGAGCATGCATTTGTATCTAAAAATCCATATTAATAAAAATTCTTTTTGAACCCCTTGTGGAGAAAACACCCCCGTGGCTGCTTTTGTATTTTCATTTCAGAGTCTAGAGACCCGATCTAAACTTGTTTATATGAAATTAGCCTGTTCCCGATCAGGTTTGAGCTACCAGACCTGTTGCTATGACAACAACTCTTGAATGAGTTGTGTAGAACAAAACGATTTTGGATCATGTCAAATCATCAATAACCAAATCCAGCTAATTGAGTAATCCACGTACGAAGCACAGACCCCAGGTTGGGGGTTGAGCATTGAGCTAACGACCCACCTCTTAAAAATGAGATGTTACGAAACACCAACATGATGCAGCTAAATATAAATTTTGATATAAACAGCCCTGGAAATAAGTAACTAAGTATTATTGTTTTTAAAGGTTAGTATAATAATATTGTGATTTACATTGTAGCTGGTTGTTTTAATATCATGATGTTTTGACTTTTAACACATTCTAGTGTGCTATAATAAAATAATAACAACAACAACAACAACAATAATAGTAAACAAAATAAATATGTAGCTGTTATGACTTTAATACAGTTAAAAGAACAGCATATTTTTAGACATATTTTCTAAGAACATAAAAGTCAACAACTTTATCTCTATAGCGCTTTATAAAACACAGTCTGAGTCAAAGCAGCTCTAAATGCTTTTACTTTCACGTCTGAACCATTTAGTGCATCTAAAAATTTTAATCACCTCCAGCTTTTCAACAGTAATAGTCATTGTTGCAGTACAACTAACCAACTGGCCTTTTATTTCCGCACTGACGTTCGTTTTTACATGCGGGGGATAATTTTGGAGCGCAGAAACGTCACATTTGATAAACAGCATATTAATGACCATATGGCAAAACATCTGCAGATCTAGCAAAGGCCTAGTGTTTAGCATGGATGCGCTGAGACTCCTGTAGACGTTTGAGCCCACCGCACGTCATTTCCACATACTCCTCTTCCAAAAAAAAAAAAAAGCCTCTGAAAGATGGACAGATAGACAGATTGGTGTTAAGAGTTAAGCCGTGTCTCATTAAACCTGGATGTAGCAGCAGTAGTAATAAACGTGTAGCCATAGTAACGGGCACATGCGTTACGGGCCTTCGGGACTGGTCACCATTGCGTCTGTGCCGAAATCATGTCCCTCATTACGAGACCAATCGAACCGGTGCTGATTGTGGAAATGAAGAATCAATACGACTAGAGGATCGAGAGGAGGAAAAGAGAAAGGGATCCCACAAAAATCCCGGGTTTCTGATGTATCTGTGATTTTAATTACCAAATGACCGCTTGAAATGTGAATGGAAGTGTGTGGATCACAATGCCAGGGTGTTGGAGGATTAATGATATGACCTTTTGAAGAGCCAGCCTGTGATTTCCAGTATTTACGATCATTAGGGTTTCTCCTCACGCCCGCGCTCCCAGAATAGATGCTTCAGGACTGAAAAAAGATTGGAAAGGAAGGAATTGGAAGTCATATCGAGACACAGATAAATGTGTGTTTCATCCTCTGCTTGCTACAATATTGAGTTGTAGCACACTTGAAACCAGAATGCTAAAACATCTGTGAAACATCCTAAATAAGTGTACAACTTTTTAAAATATGTTAGAGCAAGTTATGATTGTTAAAATGAATTGGCATCTTGCTAAAAATGCTAGCATCATACTAAAACATTATTAGCAGCTTGTTAAAGTATACTAGCAACCTATTGAAACATGGTAGCAATTTTAAAAAGGTTTAAAAAGTTGCAGAACACGCTAGCAGTGCTATCAACTTGTGAAATGTGCTAGCAAACTTAAAAACAAAATGGTAAAACATCTGAGAAAAATATGCAAGAGCAAGTTATGATTGTTAAAATGAAATGACATCTTGCAAAAAATGCTACCATCATACTAAAACACCAGTAGTAGCTTGTTAAAACATAGTAGCAACCTGTTAAAACATGATAGCAAAATTGTGTTGCTGAACATGCTAGCAGTGCAACTTGTGAAATGTGCTAGCAATGTGTTAAACATTATTAGGAATTTATTCAAATATGTTAGCCGTGTGTTAAAACATTATCGACTTTCTAAACATGCTAGAAGTGTGGTTGAACTTGTAAATTACAAAAACTTTAGCCGTTGTTTTACATTGTAGCTACAACAAGCTACAACAAGTGTTAAACATGCTATTAATCTGCTAAAACATAGTAATGCATACTAAACCAGGTTAACAACTAGTTAAAACATAGCAGCAATCAGTTAAAACATACTGCAGTAGCAACATACTAGAACATGTTACCAGTGTGCATTTTGTTGCTAGAACATGCTAGCATTGTGTTAAAATGTTATTAACTTGATAAAATGTGCTAGCAAATTAAATTAGCAACGTGTTAACTTATTAGAAATGTGTTAAAAGATGTTAGTAATATTAAAACATGTTATCAACCTTCTAAAACATGCTAGTATGTTTGAACATTGCGAAAATGGCAAAAATGTTGCCGCAGAACGCTAGCAATTTGTTAAAACTAGTTAAGAATGTGTGTAAAAGTAAAAACAACATGCTATAACAAAAAATTAAGAACTTGGTAAAACACCAAAAACAAGGTAACATGGTGGAAACAAGCTAGCAAATGGTTAAGTTATACTAACAGTCTGCTAAAACATGGTAACAGCATACTACAGTTAACACCAAGTTATTATCAAGTTAACAACTTGTTTACATTTGCGATCATCAGTTAAAGTATAGTAACAATGCTAGAACATGTTAGCAGTGTGCAGTTTATTTCAAGAACTTGATACCAACTTGGTAAATTGTGCTAGTAAATAAAATTAGCAATGTGTTTATTTATTAGGAACGTGTTAATATGTGGTAATATTAAAACATGTCATCAGGATCCACCTTAAAACATTCTAATGTGTTTGAACATTGCAGAAATGGCAAAAATTATGCCAGCAGTATGCTAACAAGTTGTTAAAACTAGTTAAGAATGTTTAAATGTAAAAAAAAAATAATGCTAGAACATGCTAAAAATTTGATTAAACACAAGCAACAAGGTAACATGGTGGAAACATGCTAGCAAATGGTTAGCATCTTGTTAGCATCTTGATGCGTATAATATAAGGCTTAACATGTATAGCATAGTGATTAATATCTATATATAATTCTTAATTTCTTTCTTTTCGGGTCTGTCCATGCTCCAGTTAAAAACCAGAGTGGCTCCAAAAATCCTTTCTGCCTTGCTGTACATTCATGCCTTTGACAGAATTTGTTCACGCAAACACACTTAATCGGTAATTGCACAAAAATATTTCCAAAATCAGACTGTTTTCTTTGGGCTCGTTTGGTGAAAACCCCTGGCGGCCCTTTTCTTCACGCTGCAGTGTGATACTTCTTCGACAGTTCTGCTAATTAGGTCACTCATAACGGCCTTCGTCTCTCATCGTTAATTATGGCTTTATCCTCCTGAGTCAATTAAAAGCACAGTACTGTTGTGCTGTGTTGTCTTTTCGCAGACAGAGCCTTGGGCAGATTTCAGCTCGACTTGCACACTCCACAGCCGTTTCTAGAAGGGAGTTTCCATGTCTTTTAGTGATGTCATAGACCTTGAGTACCATCACATTATGATTTTATTATTTATTATTATTAAATAAAAGTTTTATTTGTTTTAAATATTGCATTAAACCTTTAAAGTGTAGGGCGTTGACAAGAATGGGTGTTGTTCAATAGTTTTAGGGCAACTTTGGTGGACAAAGGTTTTAGTTAAAGGTTTTGATGAAAGCAACGTACAAATAAACTTGAATTGTATGGATCTACTTGAAATGTTGACTACTGTATTTACCATTTACAGTTTTCAGTGATGTCTTATTCAGAGTTTTACAGAGGATTTTTAGTTTGTGCTGCTGGAAAATAAAAGTCCACACAAAAAATACATTGACATTTCCACTGACACCAGGTTAAATACAATATTTGTTATTATTAACACTTACCCATAGGTTTAAATGTATTTATGAAAGTGCCAGCAGTTGTAGCTACAGTATGTGTCAGAGTGTTTGCCAGAAAATGGAATGACCCGCTCTGTCCAGCTATGAGCACCTCACCCACCCATCCCATGATGCACTGCAACCTATACCAACCTAGTTGTTTGGCATGTGTCCCGAGCCTTTCACCCAGAGCTGCTCACATTAGCCTTCACCCTGACCAGCACACAGCACTCGATCTTCTCTCAGACTGGGAAGTTCCAGCTCTCTGCAGTGCATGTAAAGATGTCTAACATGAGTCATGGATGCCTTTTTGTGCAGCTTAAAATATGCAAAGATTATTCTAGCTTTTTTTCCATCCATCTTTTGTGTTTTTTCTTCTTTTTCTCTCTTTTGCTGTCTTCTTGTCAGAATAATTATATTTATGAATGGTGTCATGTTGTTCTTAACAACAGAGTTATTTTTAAGCCCTGACTTGTCTGAGCTTATTGGAGGCAATAGATAGCAGTCCTAATTAAGTTTTAGTAAACATGTCAGCAGTAGTAATCATATTAGCGGTGCATTTAAAATGTAATAATGCAATATGTGTTAACATGTTAGTTATTTGCTAAAATATACTAAAATGTTAGCAATTTACTGCAATGACATCAAAATGTTAAAGCATGTTAACAGATGGCATAAACCATGCTAGCATCATGCTAAAATGTGCTAGCTTGTTGATACATAGTAATGTGAGTGTGTTAAACATGTTACCAGTGTATTAAATCATTAGCAACGTACTGAAACATGCTAACTAAAATGTTATCAACCTGTTAAAAACATGTTAACAGCTTGTAATAAAGCATGTGAGTATCATGTTAAATACATTTAACAAATCGTAAATGTGTAAATGTTACCAAAGTGTTAAATCATGTTAGCAATTCTTTAGTCATTTTAAAATAATGCCAATGTACTGACGTGCTATCAACTTGTTAAATTATGATTGGAACATGTTAATACAATAGCAACTTGCTAAAACATGTTAGAAATGTGCTTAAATTTGCTAAAGACTTGTTAGATTACTAAATGTGTTACCAATTTGCTCAAATGTCAATGTAATAAACGGTTAATATGTTAAAATTTGTTAACAAATGACATGCTAATGTGTTAAATTAATCAGTGTTAAGTTGCCAGTGTGCTACATTATGCTATTAACTTGGTAATTGTATGTTAGCAACTTGCTAAAACATGTTAGATATGTCCTTAAACATGCTGAAGACCTGTTGCATGATCAAACTTGTTACCAAATTGTTACTAAAATGTAAATGATAAAAAAGGTTACCAACATGTTAAAACATGTAACCAACGGGCAAAACCATGTTAGCATCATATTAAACCGTTTAATAATTTGTACAAAAATGCAAGCAACGTGAAAATGTTGAAGTATTAAAATTGTGAATGAAACTTTTTAGACATGCTAGCAGCTTAAAACATTTTGTTAAAACCTAATCAGCTTGTTAAATGTTGTCAGTTTGCCATAAATATGTTAACAACTTGTAAAAACATGTTAGGGAAGTTTAACATGTTAACAACTTGCTAATACATGAGAAAAATGAGCTTTAATGAGCTTTGTCAGGTGGCTACTGTACGTGCTACTGTAGCATCATGCTAAAACCTTTATTATATTGTACAAGAATTCAAGCAGCGGGAATAGTACCAGCGTGTTATAGAATGTTAGCAACTTGTTAAACATGCTAGCATTTATTTAAACATGTTAACATGTTAAAATATAATCAACTAGTTAAACGTTGTCAGTTTGGTCAAATATAATAGCAACTTGTAAGAAAACATGTTAGGGATGTGTTAACACATTTTAGCAACTGGCTAATACATGCAAACAATGTGCTAAAACATGCTGAAAACCTGTTACCAAACCTGTTACCAATGTACTAAATTGTTCATGTTGTAAAAACTGACAAAACATGTTGGCAGGTGGCTACTGTATAACCTTTTATTAAATTGTACAGGAATGCAAGCAACAGGAATGTTACCAGTGTGGTAAAGCATGATAACAACTTGTTAAACCTGCTAGAAACTTGCTAAAACATGTTAATGTGTTAAAACATAATCAGGTCGAATGTTAAGCAATTTGGTCGAATTCTAAAAATACATGCTAATAACAATTTTAATAATGCCAGCAATGTGCTTAATATCAGCATCAAATTCTGCCTTTCAATAGTATTAGATTATTCAAACCCTTTAACTTTAATCCTTTTGCAAAAAGTATGAAATAGCGAAAACTTTTTGCTATTTTTAAGCCAGCATTAAAGTTTGACAAACTTTATTAAATCAGGCCATAATCATGTATATTGACTACTTTCTCGTTCTTGTGGTAAACTGCTTCACATTTTACTGCTTTTACAACAAAGCAGTTTCCGCTCATCCTTGGGAGCTGCACACTAGAATGGCGAAATACATAAATCATCAGCAGCACGGCTAATGCATTTTCTTTGCTCTTCAGCTTGTTGTATTAGTGCTTCGACAGCTCCTGTTCTGTCGCGAGCTGAAACTGATGGAAACACGAGATTGCATCTGAAGTAGGAACTTCACAGCATGTGAACATGAAGCATGTGTCCTATCATGCATTTTTCATAAAATGGACTTCAGACTTTTGAGATTGTTGTTGCAGGTCTTTTCGGGATATATTTGGCAATATGAAACCGGATGAAATTTTAGATTTTAAATAAAATAACAAAATAATAATAATAATAATAATAATAATAATAATAATAATAATAATTATTATTATTATTATTATTATTATTATTATTATTATTATTTTAGTAATATTAATAATAATAAAACTTTAAAGTTATTTTGTTGTTTGCATTCAAGATTAAGTGTAAATTCCATGATTATTTGATTTGTTGTTATTATTATTATTATTATTATTATTATTATTATTGAAAGTATGATGTTATTTTATATGTAAATTTTATAATAATTGGTAATTTCGTTATTGCAATTATTTTATTTATTTATTTATTTATTTATTATTATTATTATTATTATTATTATTATTATTATTATTATTATTATTATTATTATTATTATGTCTTAGGTTATTATTTTTTTTACATTCAAAGTTAAGTTTTAATGTTTTTACCTTGTAATTTTAATTTCCTTTTTTCCTTCCTTTCTTCCTTCCTTCCTTCCTTCCTTCATTCATTTATTCATTGTAATAATTAATATTATAACAAGTCTGTAGTTATCTTTTTTTATACATCTTTAAGTTTTAATTTAATGATTCAATGATGATTGTGATGAAGATGAGGATAATAACAATAGTAATGACAAAAATAATCATAAACATATGGATATTAATCATTATTCCAGCTTGCGTGCCTAAGATTTCACCCAGAAGTGTTTTATTCAGTTGTTTTTTACTATGCTAGAACATAATAATCAGAAAGCGATTAAATCCATTATTAATAAAACTGCTCTGACAAACAACATGCTGTGCCCTCTTTACTCCTGAACGGAGCGAGTTTAACTCATGAAATATTACACAAAAATTAGCTGCAACCCTGTTTTTTTTTTCCTTCATCACATTAGTCATGAGAGCCAAATGGACTTGGCAGCTTTCCACTATTGAGCACCGAGCAGTATTTGGTGTAATACGGGGCCTTTTGCATAATTGGGACATATTTTAAATGCATATTTGTTAACACCCTCATCTCTGGCATTTAGCGATTGTGAATCATTCAGTAGATGAATGCAGGCAGTAATTTCTAAAAGTCTCTCTCATTTGTTTGGCTTCTGGCTGAGAGCCACGCTATTGGCCGTTGCCAGTTTCTTAATTTGTATTTCTGCGCACCAGTGCGTTTTTGGCTGCTTCGGGTTTATGTTATAAATAAAAATAAAGAAAGAAGAGGCAAATTGGCAGAAAGTTACGATCCATCTAATTATAGATTCCACTGTGTTTTTTTTTTTCCTTTCTTTTTGTATGATTCACAGATTGCTTCTTTCCACACATGGCTCCTTATTTTCTTTTACTCACATTTTGAGCAATGTAAAATATGCAGAGGTTATTCGACCTTTTATTTTCTACACCTTTTAGATCCCCCTCTTTTGTTATTCAAGTCATGATTGTATTTATGACCTGCATCATGTTGTGTTTACCAGCACTGTTTCTTCTTATCTTTTTTGAGTTTGTCAGTTAATGTTGTATGGCATAAGTAATGTTAGTCTTACATAAGTAGTAATTGCGCTAGTAATACAATAAACATTTTAGTTTAGCAGTTTGTTAAAACATGTTATCAGCATGTAAAAATCTTGTTAGCAGTGTAATAAAATGAGTTATCATCATGTTAAAAATGTTGTCAATTGCGCTAAAACATGCTATTAGGATGTTAAAAAGCTGACAACATGCTAAAACATGTTAGTGACTTACAAAATCATTAGCAATGTGTTAAAGCATGTTATCAGCATTTAAAAATGTTTTAAAATGTTGTCAGTTGAGCTAAAATATGTTAGCAGCATGTTAAAAAGTTGACGACACATGCTAAAACATCTTAACAGTCTGGTTCAAATGAGTTATCAGCATGTTAATAATGTCTGCAATTGTGCTAAAACATGATATTAGAATGTTCATATATTGATAATGTGCTAAAACATGTAAGCGACTTCCTAAATCTTTAGCAATATGTTAATAGATGTTATCAGAATCTTAAAATGTTGACTATCACACTGCTAACATGTGCTAAATCATGTTAGCAGTGGGATAAAACTAATTAAAAGCATGTTACAAATGTTGACAATGTGCTAAAATGTATGTTCCTTGCTGAAACTTTAGCAGATGTTATCAGCGTTTTAAAATGTTGACAGTGTGCTAAAACATGTTAACAGCATGAATAAAATTAGTTACTAGCATGTTAAAATGTTAGCAGTGCAATAAAACTAGTTACTAGCATTAAAAAAAATTGTCAATTATGCTAAAACATGTTAGCAGCTTGGTAAATGTTGACAATGTGTTAAAATATGTTAGCAGTGAGATAAAACGAGTTACCAGCATGTTAAAAGTGTTGGCAATTGTCCTAAAACATGTTAGCACATGTAAATTGTTGCAACGTTCTACAACATGCAATAAATGTTAAAGCATGTAACCAGCTAGATAAAACAGATAAAGCAGTGTGCTAAAACATTTGCAGTTTGCTGAAAGATGCAAGCAGTGTCTTAAAGTGTGTTACCAGCTTACAAAAAACATGTAGTCAGTGTTAAAACATGCTAGCACTTAAAAACCATCCTAGCAATGTGTTACAACATGTTTCCTACGTGATAAATGTTAGCAACTTGCTAACATGTTTTAGTATCTTGTTAACATGTTAGAAATATACAAAAATTAATAATCACTGTCAAACATTGTCAACATACTAAAATGCAGTAGCAATGTGCCAAAAACATGCTGAAAAGATAAAACACGAAATCAATTTATTAAATACAACTGGGATAATATGTCGAGAAATATGCGAATGACATGTTAAAAAGCAAGAAATAGTTAATACGTGAATGAAAATGTTAGCCAATGTGTTTAAATGTTAACAATTTAAAAGATGAAAACAAAATGTTAGATGTAATAATATTACATTTAACTCTAAAAAAATGTTATAAACAAAGAAAATGAAAATTGTGAGAAAAGGAAGAATCTAACTATGGATTTCGCTTTCACTATTTTTCCTGTTTCTGTGTGATTCACAGATTTCTTCTCTGCACCCACAGCTCCTCTCGCTTGCACTGTGTGTTTTCTTTTACACTCACCTAAAATAAAATGAAAACATGCTCTTTGAAGTCAGATGTGTCACTCCAGTGCTTAAAGACTATCCTAGTGCAAGAAACTCCACTCCGGTTGTTTCTATTTTCGACACTGCTTGATCAAACTGTAAATTTGTAGCACATGCGGCTCCACTTGAGTCTCATTTACACTGACAGAGAGAGTGTTAGGATGAGACAAAACCACAGATCTCCTACTTAAAAATAAATACAGTGCTGTAAATACAATATTTTTCTTTATTTATATATTTACTGTGCTCAGCATATATAAGCACACCCCTCACAAATCCAGCTTTTACATTTATATATTTAATAGGAAGCTATACAATATTACATTTTTGCGTATACATTAGATTAGTCAGTACTAAAGCCAAATCTGAAGCTAATCTAACAATAAAACTTATGATAAAGTTCCAAGAACTGGTACACCCAAATGTATATGTCATAGAAAAATATTAAATACAAATTTTAAAAAGAGGAAAAATCAAGTGAAGCAAAAATCATTTTTAAATTTAGTTGAAATTTTGTAGGTTGTAATTTATTTCTGCAATATTTAGCTTGAGTTTAATTGTATTATTCTTTCATTTCTAAATATGTTTGTTGACTAAAATATTATTTTAATAAATAAATCTTTAATAAATCAGTTTTGTTCAAATGCACCAAAACACATTGCCTATATTCACAGAGAGATGGATAAAATATTTGTTTTCGAAATTGGGTGTACTCAATAATATATTATTATATTTTTTATTATATATATGTATATATTATATTTATTATTTATTTTTTGCTTATTTTATTTATTTATTTAAATTATTAATTTTTAATTTGGTGATTCATTCTGCTGTGGTGACCCGAGATTAATAAAGGGACTAAGCCGAAAAGAAAATGAATGAATGATACATTTCTTCTGAATGTAAAATAAAAACATTACATATGTTTTAGGACAAAGGCGTTAATCATGTTCATCAAAGAACGTGAACTAGTGTTATAGTTTAAAATACCTGTTTTAATTTTTCTCTATATTTTTTATATGTACACCTATTTTTATTATGGCTATTAAATATTATGAACAGATATATCTTTTACAGATACATCATGATTTGAATACTTCATTAGTACATTTATTAGTAAATCAGCCTGGAGTTATTTACATTGTTTTTGTAATATTACGTAATGCAGTAATCCAGTGCATTGAACTAAAGTGTTCACACTGATTATAATACAGTTTTTTTAGTGTTTTGTGTCGCACAGTAACACAAATATAGCAGAAAATGCTCCATCTAAACTGTAAGATCATGCATTTGTGACCCACATGCAAGGGGACCCACATAACCATGTGTTTTCTCAACCTTTTTGCGCTTTGGTTTTAGTCAAGACTGCAAGGCATAAAATATTCAAGGGATTTCGTGAACGTGTGCGTGTTTGGAAAGTCCCTGCCAAAAGGTCTGTTTCAGGAGACTGACAACATGACAGAAACACACAAAAGAGCTTGAGTTTTAGCCTCTAAAGGTTGTCAATGTTTCAATGAAGATTACAGCAGATTTTTATGTTGTTGTTTTTTTTGGTTTCACGTTACACCAGATCCATAACAAGCAGTGTACCTGGATTTGAATTCCGTGTTATGACAGAAACGGTTTAATTACAGTCAGGCTTTCAGTTCTCCCAACTTCACCTTTTATTAATTCCTTCAATTACTTTTACAGCTGCTTTCTCTTTGATCACATTGGAGCCTCTTGTAGCCTTAACACACACTGGGTCGCGTGCGAGTCTCAGGGCCCTCCAACATTTGTCTTTGAAGGTGAAGTGTGTTGTATTTTTCTGATATTAAAATACGTTCTTTTGTTTCTGTTTTATATGCAGATTAGGAAGTGATTTAGAGGGATTCTCATGAAGAGCATTAACTGTGCAAATCTTTGGAAATTTTGCGTGAGGGTTACTGGTTGGGTTTCCATGTTTTTTTTTTAAATGAAGATTTTATTGTAGGACACCTGACAGATTTGAATATATCAACGTTGTTTGGCTGCAAAACAGTATTATGTAGAATAATCTGCTTATGATGGTTCTATTCTATGGTTTGAATTGCATAATAAAACCGCTGTTGATATTTAAGCCATTTTGTGCCATCTTCTGGTAATTTTAGCCACCAATATAAGTTTTTATTAATATATCATTGTTATTTCATTTATATTTATTAATTTTTATTTTTTGTGGTTTGTAGCCTTTAATCTAAGGATTTTCCAGTTGTTAATTATTGGCCATTAGCAAAAAATGTTATGAATATCTTATTTATTTAGAAAAATTATTATTATTATTAATATTATTATTATTAATATTTTAATAATAGTCTTATTATTATTATTATTATTAATATTTTAATAATAGTCTTATTATTATTATTATTATTATTATTTACTTCCCTGTTTACTCATTTTATTTATGGTTTGTAGTTTGCAGTGTAATAGTTTTCCAGTTGATAACTTCTGGCAATTGGCAATATATATTTTTTATGACACCGTCTCATTTTTTATTTACAAAATAAACAAACAAACAAACAAACTTTTTTTATAGTTTCTTTTCCCCCTGGGTAAACCACAACCTTCCTTGCTGCCCTCAGAATGTCTTTGTTTGTGAACAGGTGAAGCTGCACTTCTCAATCTACTCAGTCTTTGTGTGTGAGTGTGTAAGCAGCTCTGCAGAGGTGGCAGGACGTCTGTGATGTATGTGAGAGCGTGTGTGTTTTTGAGATGGGCTCGCTGGCTCTTTCGGGCCCCTGCGGTGGCGGCTCAGCGGGCCTGGGACATAACAGATGTAGTCTTTATGTTTACATCTCTGGAGGCTGCGCACACAAACGCACAAACACACACACACAAGCGCGCACACGCACTGACCGCGCTGTCAGTAGAGAGAGACTGAGAGAGAGAGAGAGAGAGAGATAAAGAGTCCACTGTGCTTGTGCTTATCAGTCCGCATGCATCCGTCTCAGTGCTGACAGCCACAGTAAGATAATTAAACTTCTCCCAGATAACTTCAATGTGTCGCCCTCGTTTATTTTCCTCCTGATCCATTGTGATAAGTTTGCATGTGCATGACACACAGTGCTAGGAGTGCGCTAAAGCCTTGTTTGTTTTTGTGATACTATCAATTAAACAGTGATTGAGTAATTGGCTAGAAAAGCTTTAAATCGACCCTGATAAAAACTGTTTGCTCACATGTATGTACGCACACATCAGTCGTTCTTTACACCTACACATAGTTAAGGGTTGAAAGTGGCCCAAATTGGAAAAGTGTATTATTTAAAGTCTATACTAAAAACAAATATAGCAAATAATCTGAAAAAAAAAAATATTTTGAAGGTCTGTAAGTACTTTTTCCATTATTGGTTTTCTAAAAAAATCTTTTAGTTTTCAGTTTTCTGTTATTACAGTACCTGACAAAAGTCTTGTCATCGATCCCAGTTGTAAGAGCAACAAATAATAACTTAACTTTGAGTTGATCATTTGGAAAAGTAGCAGAAGGTAGATTTTCCAGATGAATTATCTGTTGAACTGCATTCCAATCATCACAAATACTGCAGAAGACCTATTGGAACCTACATGGACCCAATATTCTCACAGAAATCAGTCAAGTTTGGGGATGGAAAAATCATGGGGTTACATTCAGTATGGGGCGTGCAAAGTGCAAATGGTCCAAAGAAAGAACCGAGATATATCAGAACTTAAAAGTCAGAAGTGTTGTACTGTCTGAGATATAGATGCCTCAAATGGAAAGACACAAAAGTAGATATAAAAAATATTAATTGGGGTGAGTCAGCATGATCATATTTCCAGTTGTTCTAGCGTAGGTGCCTTACTGAATTTTTTACATGCATACATGTGTTGTCATAAATGTGTTTGGATTTTTTTAATGAATTACATCTATTATGCACAGTTAGTGTCATAATTTATAACATCTAAAATTTAAATTGTATTTTTATTTACTCAAATACTAATATTTGTATGAGAATTAAGATATTTGCATTCCTGTGAAAAGGATTTGTCACATGCAGAATGCTCGCAGCCACTCATCTTGAAGTTAACATTCAGGTTGTTTTATTGTTGTGTTGGACAATTTAATTCAGATTCCAAATCATGGACTGAACTGAACTGAAAGAGTCTGTTCTTAAATTGAAAATTTTACCAAGCCGACACTGGCTCTAAATGCCATCGCAGAAGCTCTTTCATGCCCATTTCGTACTCGACCCAATCTTGCGTTCACTATACAAATGTGTTTATCTGTTTTCTGTGGTTCTTGGCAGTAGCGGGTGTGACAACAAGAGATGCAAACACAATTCAATCCGTAGAGACTGAAATGAGGCTCTGTGCCACAATCTCTTCATGCATACATGTGTTTGCTTGCATGTCTGCGAGAGATATTTACAGTATTGTAACGCAACATCAGCTGCTGTGGAAAACCAGCCTAAAGCCAAGGTCTGTCAGCCACGGATGACTTCTAATCCGGGTATATTCTGAGATCCAGCCAAATTTTGTCTGTGTCTGACTGTGTACCTGAGCTTTGGCTCCCTGCGCACCTCACTGTTTGTCTGTCAAACCATCTGGCTCTCTGTAATCCTCATCACGAACCTTGAAAAACACCGGTTACAGCCTTTGACAGGCCTTCAAAAACATGTTCTGTTTGTTCTCCTTGCAGAAAGGCCAATCATGTTTGCCCATGAAGCCTTTAAGCCAATCAGGGCTGTTTGAAGGTCGATTGAACAGCAGATTACGTTTGAAAACTTTTAAACTGTTGTTAAAAGTACAACTGCAGAGGCAACTAAGAATAGAAACAGAGAAACAACAAACAAACACTGGCACACAGAGATTTAATGGAAAAACAACAAGGGGTTTTATACTATGAAAGGAGTTTTATTAAACTTTAAAAGGGTACACATCATGAAGAAAAGCTATATATAATATTTTCAAGTCTGAAATATGCTCAAACTTATAATGGAAATAAAGGAAATCACAATCCGTAAATGGTGGAACCGTGGATTAGTGGTAGCACTGTCGCCTCACACCAACAAGATTGCTGGTTCAAGTCCTGGCTGGGCCAATTGGTGTTCTCCCCGTGTTCGTGTAGGTTTTCTTCGGGTGCTCCGCTTTCCCTCACAGTCCTGCGCTATAGGTGAATTAAATTAAGTAAATTGGCCATAGTGCATGTGTGTGTGTGTGTGTGTGTGTGTGTGTGTGTGTGTGTGTGTGTGTGTGTGTGTGTGTGTGTGTGTGTGTGTGTGTGTGTGTGTGTGTGTAAATATGAATAGGTGCTTATTAGTACTGGGTTAATTGAATGAATGAATTATCCCTAAATGTATAGAAACAGACTTTGAAAAGTAATTTTTTTGCATCACCTAATATTTATTTATTATTTCAATATGTTCTTAAAGGACTTTGAGCATCTTTAATGCAAATGAAAATTAATTTCCAAGTGACTCAACTGCTCATTTAGATGACATATAAATGCAAAAACTTGCTTCTGCAACAAATACACCATTTATATTTATCTCACAGAAGAAAGCAACATGAATTATTGCATTTCTATTTACATGTATAAACAATTTCTGTTTTCAAGTTGACAAAAATTGTTGTGCTAATAGTTTTTCTTGAACATGTAGTCATGCACAGAGGCCTTGGTCAGTCTTTAGTGTTTCACCAAATCCAAACCTGCACATTTTTGATTTATTATATATATATATATATATATATATATATATATATATATATATATATATATATATATATATATATATATATATATATATATATATATATATATATATATATAAGACAAACCATTGTTTTATACAAGCAGGAATTTTTATGTTTCTACTTAAAGGATAAGTAACAGTACAAGA
Organism: Danio rerio; assembly: GCF_052040795.2. NCBI lineage: Eukaryota > Metazoa > Chordata > Actinopteri > Cypriniformes > Danionidae > Danio > Danio rerio. The sequence goes on from NC_141024.2 coordinate 10,808,702, forward strand.
AGGATAAAGGTACAGTAAAAGAAAAACATTAGGGTCACTACTACTAGAATAACTCTAGAAGTGAGTAAACGATGACCCAGTTTTCATTTTTTGGGGTTATGTTTTAAGTTTTCGTAATCATTCACAGTGTTGTTTCTTTAGATTTGAAAAAGGTTGCTTGCATAGACTTGTTAAATATGCTGCAGACAACAATTAATCATAACAGTCAGTGAAAGAATGATTAAGGATGTTTTAAAAAAAAACATAACCTCAGGGGGTAAAATCAACTCCTTTTAGTTTGCATTGTGTGCTAATCCTGCAGATGACGATCAGACGTGGTGCAGGAGAAAGCTGTCATTCTCTGGGGGAAGATCAGTCTTGGACTCTCATCACTGGTTCAGTGCTTTGGCGAGGAGTGAATGATAAATGATGACTTTCAATGGAAGAGAGCAAATCAATCCAAATCATTTTAGAAACCTTTCATTGGCGTTTCATCAACGTCTCAGAGGGCAAAGGCGGAACAGACAGAGAGAAATGGAGGGCTGCAAACAGCTAAATCACAGCCCGAAAATGCACTTTATTGCAAACCCAGCAGGGTCAACAAGTTTTGAATGAAATACATCGTTACTGGAATAGATTCCTCAGCTTGAATTTGATTGACACAAAGAAGAGGTTGAAAATAGGGGAGACCGGGGGCAATTGTAATGGTTTGCTTCATAAAAAGTAGTTCTGCAGACAGTTTTACTTGTTAGAATAAATATTAACCTGCCATATCTTAGAGGAACACATCTCAGTAATGCTATTAATATTAATGGATTGCTGTTTTATTTATTTGGTTGGTATCCCTTTGGGCTGTTAGGAATATTGTGTAAGGAGATAACATGTGAGACCTGCGTTAAAATATAACTTGACTTTGCGTTTGCTGTTCAGTTTGATCCCAGTATCACATTTCAAAATGAAAATAGATGTTTAACAAGACAAATATGCAAAGCTACATTTTATTTTCATCCAACTGTGCTTGATTGAATCATAAAATATGCTTGAAAATATGCTTGATTGCTATTAGTATTATTGCATTGTAGCTTTCTTTATTTGGTTGGTATTTCTTTGGGCTGTTAGGAATAACGTGTGAGACCTGTGTTAACATTAGTAGGTAACATGACCATACCTGTCAACCCTCCCATTTTTTCAGGAATTCTTTTGATGATTTAAAAATAAACAAGTAAACCTACTGCTTTTAAAGCAAGTGGTTCAGTTTACCTAAAGTTTGGAAACCTGTTGCCTTAATGTGCTTAATTAAACATTATTTTAAGTCACAATAGGTTGACTCACTTTTTGTAGTCAACTTGTCACTTTTACGGTAATGAGTTCACTCACCTAACTTTTAAGTATATAACTAATTGCTTTTTACAAAGTGTGTTTGTGTGTAGTGTAGATTTAGAAAGTGTATTTGAATTATATAATAAAACAAAAATATACAATCTTATAGTGTCATTTTTGCTGGCACAAACACACACACACTCTCTCTCTCTCTAATTATTAATTTAATTTGAATTTACCTATTCATAGCTTTACCATTAAAATGTATCTCTCTGAGGGTTTTTGGCAGACCTGTTTTGCAAAATGAATAGTCTCTGGTGAATTGGCCTAACAGGTGTTTGTGCTGATGTATGAATGTGGCATAATAAACTCTGCAGGAAACTCTGCGCGGGAGGTGGGTCTCATTCACCAACCGCTGCCAGAGCTCAGCGTCACCGACCACAGCCAAACAGATCCATACTTTCATCTCAATCTCTCTCTGTCCCCCCCGTAACCCCCTATTTCTCTATCGTTTCACTCGGTTGTTTACAGAATAAATAATCTACTCAGCCTGTTTATTCTTTATGATGCACAGTTCGGGCTGTTGTTGTTTATTGTGTGGTTGTGTGGATGAGTGATGCTGGTCATTGGGGGAAGGCCAAAGAGTTTCTGTAATTAAGAAATTGTGAAATTCTAATTGTGTCAAAAAAAAAAAAGTAATCAATATGTGCGTATTTTGTTGTGCTACAGGCGAGTTTATATTCCGGGGGTTGATTTTATTAAAGCAGTTTTCAGCTATTTTTTGTTGCTCTATGAAGGCCATGTCTTAAAAGGCTTAGAAAGTCTGACCATGTAAGTCTCATTTATGTTTTGTTCTTTAAATGCATTTTGCAGTATTTTCTAATTATTTTTGTGATGGTCTTGCATTCAGACTTTCATAAAATGTTCTTCTTTAAAGACTTAAACAAAAAGGTAAAGAGTGACATCAGCTGTCGTATTATATTTTAGTGAATTAAAGATTAAATGCATTTAAAGCAGACCTATTATGCGAAAATCAATTTTATAAGCTGTTAAAACAGTTGTGTGGCAACAGTGTGTGAATATAGCCAGCCACAAGTGGTAAAAATGTATCAACAGTATTTTTTATAATCACACTTTACAAAAACAGTCTGTAGAAACTCTTTGATTGACATTCCCCTTTGTACATGTCATTGGAAAAGGAAAGCCCCGCCCATTAGTAACAATCTCTCCTTCATTAGCATAGACAGCCCTGAGTGAGAAATAGCCGTCCGCCATTATAGAATTTTGAATCTGCCACCATGGTGATGCATATAGTTGTTTATATATGCTTTTGAAAAGAAGGCAGTTAGCACAATCTCACTTGAGTTTCAGAGAGTACTTAAAAAATTATTTGTGTGGTATTTTGAGCTATAATATTACTTAAACACCGTAGAGACATCAGAGACTTATTGTACATGTTGTAAAAATGGGCATAATAGGTCCTCTTTAAAGGTTAATATTATGTCTATGACAACTACAATACTTGTCACATTATTGGTCAGTATTAGTTGATCCGTTTGGTCAGTAAGAGTTTTTATATTTTTAAAGTCAGTCTCTTATGATCAATAAGTCAGCATTTATTTGGTTAGAAATACAATAAAATATAACATTGTAAAATATTATTACATTTTAAAAATAAATGTATCCTGTTTTATTGTATTGTAATCCATTCCTGTTATAACAATGTTGGAAATCATGCTAAAATCATGATTGGTGAATTTTTGTATTATTTTTACTGATAGAAGTGTAAAAAACAGCTGCACGTTTTAATATTTTAGTAATTGATTCTTTAATTAGTGAATAAAAACATTAAAGTGAACATATGTTGTGTATTCATTGTCTATGTTGATCAATGCTTCTTTTCTCAAAGTATTAATTACTTACAAAATATATATATATATATATATATATATTTCGGAGTTCATTTTTTTTACCTGATCCTCTAGTTGTTTTGCAATAAAATGGGTGATGAGGTGGGGGTTGGGGTTGGGAATAGAAAAGTAAACTAAAGAAAACTGACTGAAGCAATATATATATGATACAAACAACATATAGTAATCTTGAGTCAGTTGCAGTCCCTAGTGACCATATAGAGTCTTTCTAGAGTGATGAAGCGAGCAAAAGAGGTGAAGACAAACAGGATGACTTCAAGTGATAAGACTGAATCTATGACAGCCTCAAGAGCCACAAAATGGCCCTGTTTGAGACACAACCAAACCAGTCACAACACACATTGTTAGTAGAAGGTGTGTGGTTAGAACCAGTAAAGCAAAAAAACAGCAACATTGTTTGAATTTTCGATGGGATTGTGTCCAAAAAGGGCTTCTTTTGGTGTGTGTAAAACAAGATAAACAATAGATGCAAAGAAAAAAAACAAGGGAAGAACAAACAGCTCCGGTGTGAAGCGGCAGCAGTAAATAAACTTTATGCATTCATGCAATAGGTGTGAGTGTAAAGTCACAGACCCTTGAGATAAGCAAGAGCCAGTGAAACAAACACGAACCAGGAATAAAAACAAAACAAAAACAAACAAGCAAAGATTTATTTGCCTTGTAATATATGTGCAAGGTTATGTGGTTAAAATTTGTGTTTTATAGCATTAAAAATACATTACACCGAACAACAAATTATTATCAGACTGCTGTTTTGTTTACTGCTCATTAACAATAATTATAGAATGATCTATCATTGAACAACTTCATTTAACACTATATTAGTTTATAATAAATGTCACATTCAGCTTGATCTTTAATTAATGGAGTGAAATGTCTCCAGATGATGCGGCATTACTCTTTCATTACTTGTGATCTTTCTCCAACTGCTTCAGTGTTTTTGTTCATGTGTTTTGCATAACTTTACTACTAATTCCCACCATTTTCGTGTTCATATGCAGCGATTTGCTTGCTTCTAATGTATTATTTAAAAAAGCACATGTAGAATCATTATTTTTTCATGTTTCAGTTTGTTCAGTAATAATATTAAGATCAGTCCGGATTCAAGGCCGACGCTGAAACCTGATTATAGAAGTCTATAAATCACATGCTTTCTTTTGTTATCAATCCTCAGTGGAAATCACAACTAGCGAAGTTGACAGTGTTCTCGCATTAGCATGGCAGATGTGTACTCAATACTAAGACAGAATACAAAGAAAGGGGATCCTGGGGGAAATTAAAGATTTGTTTATGATGTTTACTCTTTAGAGAGTTTTTTTTTTCATATCTAATGTCATGAATATATTTATGTACAACTCTTTTTGTATTCAACAGTATCTTTAAAGGGGTCATGAACCAAGAAACAATATTTGAATAGATCTTTTGACATATAAAAGGCCATAGTGCTATAAAAACATTGGGTAATTTTTAAATCTCTAAAGTTTTGTTTCTCTCTAAAAGCAGCTTACCTTGTAGGCAGACTGATAAAACAGTAGGTTCTGGAATGTTCTACACTATGATGTAATCAGGTGGATAAGCTCCGCCTCCTGGAAGACTCAATTTTGAAGCACAGTTTGCCTTGTTACTATTCAAAATCACCAGCCAATCAGAGTAGTGGGTGTTTACTTATTAGTCTACATTGTTCACGCCCATTCAAACACAACATCACAATTCTGATTATGGAGTCAAGAACAGGAGTGAAAATAGTTAATTACTTCTAAATGATTACATTTTTTTGAATTTAAAATTTGTAACAATTTGTGAAAAGTAGACATCAGAGAACAGCACAAAATATAAAATGGAGGTAGTTCATGACCCCTGTAATACCAATTTGTTTGTCTTTTACAATATTTTAAATGCTTATTATGTAATTCATCAGGACAGAATTAATATATTGCTTCTGCACCGTCCACTATCTGTATAGATAATTCTCTTCAAAAGGAACATTCAGGCCAAAAATTATATGTAATGACAATAAACATACACTTACTGGCAGTTGCTTTATCCTGCGCTTCATTTACTTTCTTCTCCACACCGTTATCTTGGACACTGCCCATCACAATGCATTTTGTTCAGACTAAAATATTAATGCATAAGTCGCCCTAAGATAAGACTCGGTAAGTCTATACTGTAGTCCAGTAGGTTGTGTAACAGAGCGAAAGTGACCGCACACTATCCTGTTCCATATTCTCTAATGAATGGTCCATTAGCTTGTGTTTGCTCTTATAAATATTGCAGCTGTGTTTGTTTGTGCACTTATTAATGGGCCGCTGCTATTTACAGAGTTATGGGGTCTGGGGCCTTTAGTCGTTTGTTGTGTGTCTGTACACAATCAGATCCACATAGGCTGCGCACTGACCTACTAACACACCTATGGCTAAGAATAGCATTGCTATGCTAAAAATGGTCTCTCTCTCTTCTGCGCAGACACTCTGCGGCTAGACTAGCTGAACCTTGTTCTGTCATATGGACTTTGTAGGGTTTAATTAATGAAGTCTGCAATGTAGTTAATACTCTTGCAGGTTGAGTTCAGAGATCAGAGCCTCTGTAAAGATGGAGCATGGATCAGTTTCCTGTGCATGTTTCATTCTTAGCTTCTATATGTGCTGGATTCAGGTCGAACCCGGAGATCTTCAGTGCTGGGATTTTTCCCATAATGCATTCAGAAAGAGTACAGTTTTAACAATGCTTGGTTTTTGTGTAGTTTCAAAACATTAGTGGGCTATGCCACTGTCTAGACAGCTCCATTCTAATAGCCTATTCATACCAAGAACAGAAACTATACCCATTATTTGTATTAGCATTCACACTGGCTGTCAACAACAGCATTAATGCATTACAAAGCATGCTTCTGGATCTTGACTGAATATCAGTGCTTTCATCATTCATCCACTAGACAAAAAATGCTTTAAAAGTAATTTTAATGAAATCCTCGATTAAAAAAAAAATAAAAAAGTAAACGTCCCGAAAGAAGTTGTCAGTAATTTGTGGGTTTAAAACAAATTTGCATACAGATTTGCCTATGGTCATCATTGTCTGTCAGCATACAGCCTGTACTTTGACCCTCAAACACTGTAGTTGTAGATGAGGCTTGAAAACGTGTGGTTTGTGTTGTCAACATGTTTTAAAAGAAATCCATTTTGCATGCGCTTCCAATAGATTCAGCCTCAAACTTGAATTGATGCAGTAAAATCAATGCTATTGTTTATGTCTGATTCAGAAATTGTAAAGTATATTTGGAGAATAGTTAGCCCTTGGAAAGGAAAGGTTTAGAGTAGTTTTATATGCTCTGCTGTGCTGTGAAATGTGTATAATGAGAAAATAAAAGTGCAAATAATTAGTACAAATAAAAAAAAAATCTGGTTCTTTCAAATTGTTGTTTGAATGGAGGCAGAGCTGAAAATTAGTTGATTGTGATAAAGGGTTTTAGGTCAATTAAATAATTTGTTAAATCCTGTGTACATCACTTAAGCGAAGTCTCACACAGACACACTTTAAGTAGTGCATAGGACTGGCTAAATGATCAAAATAAAATTGCAAATGCGATTACGCAAAGTTGCGATTGTCATGCACATCTTGTCAGTGAAGCATGGTACTGTGAAATCTCCTGCCAAGGCCAGAGGGTGCTCAACTGAAAGTTTTATTTTAAACACTCAACTGAAGTCATGAAGTGTGTTTCGAGTAAAAACATTATTAAATGTGGAATTTTATAATGAAGCGGCATTTAGCTGTAGTTTATTGAAATGCAAACAGCTTTCACTACTACAGAACAATTTTATCAATGCTATAATTATTTTTAATATGATTTTACATATATTGTCAATGAAGTATGCAAAAAATGATCATGATTTTGTATAAACAGTGAAAATCGGTTACTGGATTAACAGTATGTTTCCTTTAAGGTGCTGAATGTAAGTTTGTGGCTCTTCTAAAGCATAAAAATTCCACAATATGTTTGCAGATATTTAAGAAACATGATAATTGAACATTCTGGTTTATCTGAAAAACAATGCTAAAATCAGATATTCTGCTTTGAAAATATCTGTTACATGCAGGAACTGTCTTTATTTTAGTCCTTCAACCTGCCCAATGCCAGTTTAGCCAATTATATTTCAGCACCCCGGGTTGCCTTGATGAGAAAAGCTTGCAAAGTGCGCATCCGCGACCGAAATGCGATCTCTGGTGAACAGTAGCAGACTCCGAAATTAGATGCAGATTCAGTTCCACATAAGGTGGTTGTTAATTAGTAAATAATATGAATGTTATGAACATAATCATTAGGTGAGCAGGTTACATTGTAACCCCGTGTCCTAACAACATGCTATGTGATGAGATTTGCAGTGGTAAGCCATTAGGCTGTTTACACCAGACAAAACAACAAATTTAAATACTACCATTCAGAAGCGCAGAATAGTGAACTTACTGCACTCCAACAAAATTGCAAGGTTTCTAAACAAATAATACATATTAAATCTCTTTAACATTATTAAATTAACATGCTGAATCCCTCATATGTGTTGGCTTTTACTGAAGTTCCATTTCTGTTGTTCAGCTACAAGAAATAGAAGCTGTTTCTAATATATAAATTTCAGGTGTTAGTCAGAACAAAAACTCCTTTTAATATGTAAAATATTCCTTCTATCGTGCGCTGATGCTTTTGTTTTGAACACTGTTTAAATCATCCTTAAATCAGCCTTTATGCTCGTCAGTCAGGCACACTGCTGTTGGTGTCATCAATCTGGCAACCTGCACTTGCATTGGTTTTGAACCAGGTGTGCAACACCTAGTTCAACCACTGAGTGTCAAACTTACATACAACACTTTTAATGTATGTGGTGAATAACCTTAAATTGATATTAAATTCCCTGCACGACACTTTTATGTTTTTAAAGACAATACTATGGTTCTTAGGTTAGTTTTTCTCACTGATTTACATGTGAGTTCCATGTTACATCTTAATAAATAATGTTTATTGCATAACTTTTAGAGTTTAGTGTGTTACCATGAATATGTGAAACCTATATTAATATATTTCTCTGCTTGTGGATAAGCTGTTTGTGATGATCATCTCATCACGATATGCTTTTAGTTTCATTTGTCTTCAAAACAATGGTTTATCAAAACTGTATGAATTATTAAAATAGGATAGTTTACTGAAGAAAAAAACACAGCTGCCATTATTTTACAATAAATCTTAAGTACTTTAGCATCATGGTAAATGCTACCCCATTTGAAAGCAGGTGCTGGAGATTAACTAGAACTGGCTGTACTGAAAATGCACATGGCATGTACAGCCCTAATAGTGTACCAAATCCTAGTTCTGCTAAACTTTGAATACTTTGTGACTTCACATTAAATAAAATCCACCATGACAATCTCAAAGTTCAGACATCAGAGCAGGTGTAAAGTTGGACAATGCATCAGATTCTGTACAAAATTTCATCTTGCTCTTCAATATGTGCTGCATTCAGGTCGACCTAAGAGGCTCACTGTGCTCCGATTCTTCCCATAATACATTCAGGGAGGATGCAATTTTAACGATGCTCATTCTCCCAGCAGACTTTCCCCATCCACATACACACACATACACACTCTTCGAAGTGTGGCAGGTGGTGTGTGTTGGAAAGTAGGCTGAATGCGTGCCTGTGGCGAGAGCTGCAAGAGAGCTGTCCTGTCTACAATCACACACACATACACACACCATGTACTGTTTGTACTTCACTGACAGTCTTTGTTTCCATTTCTTCTCTGGTGAGCATTGAATCTCTTCAGCACTCTCAGGTATAAAGCCCCCCATCTGCTCAGCCTCAGGAACCCAACATTAGTTTTCCTGTGAGATTTGTGTCGGTGTCCCTATTTCAGCGCCCTCTGAACAGCGCTGTTCATTTTATATCCTGGACAAAAAGGAATTGGTACTTACTTTGAAGGTGGAGCACAGCGCGTTCGGGTTGCGCAGGTTATTATCTGGCTGCACTGAATTGCATTTGTACAGTTTGTACATATCAAATATTGAAAGTGGAAGAAAAGACAGACTCTTAGATGGGAGATACATGTGCAGACTGTTGAGTGAGCTGCTGGTTTTTCATACGCAGTATTTTTGTGTTTTGGTTGAGTGTGCATTAAATTCACAAAAGGGATTTTATGCTTGGGTAGTGTATTAAATGCTTTTAAGTGTTTAATGTTTCAAATTATGTTTGGGTGTTTCATTGTCATTAATTGAACATGTCTGTGTACAAATAACACACTAAAAATGATGCATTGGTTTTACTTAAGTAAAAGTTTAGTAAATGTTATACTAAAAGGTAAGTGGTTGCAAACAATTTATATGGACTGAATTTAAACACAGTTTGAACATTACAAATTGTAATTTGTTTAAATTTAGCCCATATAAATTGTAAAACAATTAAAAACAATTTAGTAAATCCAATCCAACTAATAATTTTTTTAGCGTACTTAAGACATTCTGACCAGTAAAATTAATAAAATTATATGCAATCACAACTGTCCTTTAATTATATTTTTATACTTTATCCATATTTATTTTAGATATACAATCTGACACACTGGTTAACATTATACTTATTTTCTTCTTCATAATTAATTTTTTTAGAGAAAAGAAAAATATAAATTATACTTAGTCTTTTTGTTACAAAAAGTATTTGAGAAGGTTATTTCTAAATAATTTATTGAAATTAGTTGCTTTTGTTACGATCACCAGTAATCTAGCTTGTGCCGATTACTGGATAGCTACACATCTGCCATTTTAATGAACTACAGCTCCCATCATGCACATCACACACACACCAGCTCTTGTTCTTTCTCTGATTACACACAGACAGCTGCTTGTTGTAATAACTGATTTCCAGGACTATAAATACAGCAAACACACACATGCACGCACGCACGCACGCACACACACACACACACACACACACACACACACACACACACACACACACACACACACACACACACATTGTATTCTGACCACGTTTTTGGATTTTCTGCATGCTCCTGTCTGTTCCTGTTTTGACTTTTGCCTGCCTGATGATTTTCTTAATAGACTGCATTTGGAACCTTTACTCCATTGCTAGAATCGTTTTGTTACAGTTTTTTTTAACAAGACAAAATGTCTTTCAAAGTTAATATAACAACAATTATTACTGCATTGAAAGTTTTTCCCTATTGTTAAAAATGTCCTTTTATTTAAAGGTTTTCCCCTTAAATGTTATTTTATTTTTTTCCCAGAAAACAAGATTTAATACATTAAGTAATTTTGCTAAGTTAAATGAATCATGATTTAATATCATATATATTTGAACTAGAAAATAAGGACCATATTTATTTACTGCAGAGCCAAAGATATTTGTGTTTAAGCAGCGAATCTAAATTTAATTAAAGCACAGTCTGTATAAGTGTGATGAGATTCAGAAATCATAATAAACCTTTAAGACTTAAATTACACTGTTCTTTTCTGTAATCTTCCTCTTCATCAAAGCGATTTAGCCTTTATTAAATTTGACTGCCAAGGTGTTTCACACAGTCTGTCCCTCCTGATTTTCAACTGGATAAACATAACTTCATACCCTGCAGATTTCAAGATATTTAAGTATTTTACTTGCCATTTATCCAGTGTTTTATTCCTGACAGCTCAGCAGTACATAATCCCTGGATCCAACGTAGTTATTATCGAAGGAGCATAATATTAACACTTTTTGGAAATAGCAATTCATGCAGCAGATTGACAAACGCTGTGTGGGGATTGTTAAGAATGGTTTCTTCTCACAGTGTAGTGAATTGCATTAGTGATTATTCACAGCAGTACTGTATGAAGGGATTTATACACAGCCTGTGACAATTGGAAATCACACTTAAATGGATTTATATCAAGGGATCCACTTCACCTAGAAAGTATGCTTTACACGGTTTTATATATATATATATATATATATATATATATATATATATATATATATATATATATATATATATATATATATTTTATGTATTTTTATTTGTTTCTCTTGCTTTTTTCCATTTATTTACACTTTTACTGTGTTTTACTTTCTTTTGGTTTTATGTCTTTTTTTTGCTTTGATTTGTTTTTGCTTTCCATTGCATTTCAGTGTAGTTTATCTATTATTATTATTATTATTTTTATTATTATTATTATTATTATTATTATTATTGTTGTTGTTGTTTTTTGGCTTTTTATTCACTTCCTTTTGTTTTTAGCCTTGATTTTGGTTGTTTTTGAATTAGTTTAGTTTTTTTTTTTAATTTATTGATTTATTTGTCTGTTTGTATTGTCTTTTCTTTTGTTTTGGTGCATCTTTTTGCTTTTTTGCAGCATTTTTGTTTTACATTTATTGTTGTTTGGTTAATAATGCTTTTGAATGCACAAATCTGCTTGTCTTGCTGTAAAGCCAATCATCCAAGTTGAACTTAATGTTGCTTTTAAAGAGGTTATCTTGCTGAATCGAGTGCTAAAATCAATAGTTAAAAGCAGTTTAACCCTTGTGTGTCGCTTAACTTTCATATGTTGAAAAGTTCAACATCATAATTGTTGATTAATATAGATGGTCTGTTTTTTTAAAGGTAGGTCACAGTTGACTAAATATTCTTGGAGTATTTATTTATTTATTCATTAATTTGGGTCACATTTAGAATTATTTACACTGACAGTGTCATAGGATATCTTTGACTTTTGTAGCTTGGTGCTGAATTTAGAGGATGCTTGTTGAGTACAAAAGCTTATAAAGATTTATGCAGATCTTGGGTTGTTTTTAAGCATTGCTGATGCAGCATCCAGTGTCAGAATGTTGAATGTTCCTCGCAAAATCTAATTTATCGAGACTGACTATTTTGAAAATTAAAAATTTCCACCAGCAGCTCTCATTTGTCATTTATGTTTGAGAGCCGTATCAAACGTTCTGAACTCTGAGGCGAAGCGTGAAGGACGCTGATCGGCGTGTTATAAAATCTGACGTTTTAGGAGCAGATAAGTGTCTGTCTTCAGCTTTTAACTTCAGTCATGATCTGAAGCCTCCTTAAACCCTAAATTAAAGAAGCAGTTCAACCAAAAATAAAATTGTAAAAGGAAACTACGACTGTCAAGCTCTCTGGCGTGACAGAAAAGCATCATAAACTACCAAGCAAATACTTTTATGATGCTTTATTCCCCCCATTCTTATCACTTTTCATGTTCTGTCACTGTACATGACCATACTTTTTTTTTAATGCACATTTTGTGTTTTCACTGAGGAGAATGCCACAGGTTTGGAACAATGCATGAGGCTCTGTGAAAATGGTAATTAAATGTATTATTTTGTTCTATTTTTTCATGTTTATCTCGTATTCTCTCATTCATACATCAAATAATCAAGCTCTAGTTTACATCGAGTAATAAAACTAAGCTAAGCAGTAGAAAACAACATATTTGACATTCTACTATGTTCATTTAACATTTGTTTGTTTATTTTATTTATTTCAGTGCTTTTTGTGGTAATCAATGTCAAACAATCAAATCAAGCAAAAACAGTGGAACACGTGTTTTTTTATTTTATTTTACCCAAGTTCTGTTGATGTTTTATTCTGTTCTGTTTCATTTATTTGTTTGTTCGAGTGCTTTTATAGCTAAAGAGTTTCAAATGTTTAAGCTCTGGTACATACAAAGAAAAGACATGAAAAGGTTTGAAACCACAAATTTAATTTATTACATTATTTTGTTTATAAATGATCAAACAACCATGTAAAAAACAGCATATTTAATTTAATTTAATTTAATTTAATTTAATTTAATTTAATTTAATTTAATTTAATTTAATTTAATTTTATTTTATTTTATTTTATTTTATTTTATTTTATTTTATTTTATTTTCAGCATCAGGTAGTCATTAAACCAAAGCAGCCATTGTTTTCTTTAGGGTTTTATTTCTTACTTTCAAATACTACAGTGCATTTCTACTAGTCAATTGTCCAGTGTGGAAACCCAGGCAATCAGACCCAGGGTGAAAACAGCCTATAATGCAGCAGGCATGCTCATGTTTTTGTCTGTTGAGTGTTAGTTTGATCTTCTCCCTCTCTCTCATCAGTATGCATGCAGCAGTAAAGGCATTGCTCTGAGAGTAGCAGCGCTTATGCGGCAGTTGTTCTAATTTTTGTCTGTAACACATTTTTCCCCCAAATCTGGCTTCATTATTTTATATTCTGACAGAGGTCAGCTTCAGCCTGTGGGGAAGAGCTATCTTTTGCATGCCAACTGTATCATAAGCTGGCTGGGCACTCTGAGAAAGGATCCAGGCTCGCACACTAGAGAACACTGCTAAGATGTGAGCCTCCGCCAGCGGCTGTGTTTGTGCTTTGCTGCTAAGCTAGGTGGCTCTGAACTCCTGTATGTGTGTGCGCATACATTTAAAAGCGACCGCGAGTGTGTCTGGGTGAGTGAAAGTGAGAGCAAATTGTAGGAAGGGTGTGAGAGTGATGTGTGTACAGATTGACAGTGGCTTCTGTGGAGCTTTTTACTTGTTGCTCTTGATTCTGATTGGTCATTTGGGATACTCTGTGCTCTAATATTGATAGTTTGCTGTATACTTGATTGTATGTAATTGTCCTGTGTTATTTATTCATCTATATGAAAGAAATATTTAATATCCACTTTTGATTTTGGCATCAAGCTGTATTTACATTGCAACTTATTCTATCCAATAACCTCACTTAACCAGGTTGTTACCTACTTTACATGTAAAGTGAGTGGTTAATGTTAGGTTTGATTTATTCACCATTTAGAAGTTTTATATTTATATATGAGAATATAAATATAAGAAATTGAAAGCACACATCTGACCATGTGACTAACCATCCTTCAATGCATCCATCCCATTAACTATCAAGAAACAATACATCCGACCATCCATCTGACTGACCATTGATTGTTATATGATTGTAGCATTGATTGAGCATTGATTGTAATTGATTGTAACCATCTACTGGTCCTTACAAACAACTGACCTTACATCCAGCCTACCAACCAATCAGCCATCCATACATTCATCCCTCAACAAGTTGATTGTCCTACAACAAGCTCATCTGATTGGCTAACCATCCATCCATCCATCAAATCATTCTTCTGACTGACCAGCCATCCATCTATCCAATTGACCGTCTATCCATCCATTCCAAAGACAGATTAACCAATCGAATATCCATCCATCCATCCATTCATCCATCCATCCATCCATTCATCCATCCATCCGTCCATCATCCATCTGTCTGTCCTTCCAACCAACCAACCAATGTCCATCTTGACTGATTGACCATCAATCCGTTCATCTGACTGACCAACCATCCATCTATCAAATCGGACACCTGTCCATCCATTCCATAGACAGATTAAACCATTGAACATCCATCCTTCCATCCATCCATCCATCCATCATCCATCTGTCCTCCTTCCAACCACCCAACCAACCAACCAACCAACCAACCCACCAACCAATGCTTGTATTGAGCGATTGACCATCAATCCATTCATCTGACTGAGCAACCATCCATCCAATCGACCATCTATTCATCCATTCCATAGACCGATCAACCAATTGAACATCTTTCCATTAATTAATCAATCCATCAAATGAGCTTTTATTACGCGCTATTATTGAACTAAACTGATTCAACATTAAACTGGCTCAACCTGAAATATAACATTATTATTTTCAGCAGAACAGTTTGATTTGAAGGTTAAATCATATTAAGCTGAGTTTACCTACTAGATGTCAACTTTGCAACACTGAAACTAATAGAAGTAAAGGATAATCAATGGATTTCTTTGTGTTGGATAATTAATGGATTTCTTTAACTACCCATCATACATTTAAAATATTTTAATGCACGGCAATGGCAGGTTGTAAACAATTTAAACTTCCATCAGTTATGACATGCTAGACCTCCTCATCCCCACTTTTGAATGAGAGAGAGAAAGATACGGACGCGCATGAAAATGACACTGGCATTTCTAATAGCTCAAAGTAACACGGGCTCCCTGATGAAGCACATCTCAATGTCCTGAATACACAGATCTAATAAGCCTCTGACAACTGAATAACTGAGTAACTCTGGTTACAGATTTTATAATAATTACTAATAATGTTTGGGAGAAGCACATTTATTTCAGACTGTGAGCAAAACAGACTGGAACTATCTGTGCATTAATATATAGAATATAATATAGAATAACTAAACAGAATCAGCATTAATCTAAAGCTGGATTAATTTAATAAAAGAACTTGGCAACACTACTCTTGTTAGTTTCTTGTATATTACAGGAAAACAAGCACTTTGTATGCTACATAGATACATGTAACGTCTGTTGTTGTGTTTTTCACCAAACTTAGAATTAAACTGCATTTAGTGTTTCTGTAATCTCGCTGTTACTGGCTTATTTCAGCACTAGATGTGATCTCTCTGTGGTGAGCTGTACTGAATTAAAAGTTCACCACAGGGAGAAGCTAATGACTTCCCCTAGCCAGCATCAACCGCAGGAAGTGGCCCGCAAAAGCCACCAGGTGGGCAGGGTTTCCTCCTGGGCCGGCAGGTGTAAGGCTATAGCTCTGACTCCGGGAGTCGGGCCACAGACCAGAACCCAGCATACCCACAATTCCTCACAACAAACAGCAGCCAAATCAGCGCCTTTTCTCCCCCCGCCCTCCCTAGCGTGCATCACAAAGTGGGAGATGAGATGAAGAGAGAAAGCATGAAAAGAACAAAGAAAAGCTCCAAACGAAAGGCAATAAAAACTTCTTTGAAGACGATCACGACTCGCAAAGATTGATTTATAGTTTAGGAGAAAAACAGAAAATGAGAGGACGAGTTGATATTCAGACATCAGTAACAAAAGTCTTCAATAAACGCTAATTTGAGTGATGTGCTGGCTGCTTTTCTTACCGTTTTTTTGGCTAAAGCAAAGGCTCGGTAGAAAACTGTGATCTCGTCAAATTGAGCAGCCTTGGCCTGAAACTAGAAGTTGGCAGATAATTGCAAGCAAAAACGGCCTGCGTTTGAAGTACACACAAATGTTCATTGTAATTAAATGTGCGATACTGCTGCGCCTCCACAGCCCGTGGCATATTTACAGTGTTTTCTCTTGCCTTTTTGGTGCTCTTTCGCAGCCTTGACATTTTTTTTAATGTCAAACTCTAATTCAAAAAGACTTCTGTCTGCTTTTAGGCATTGTAATCAGAAAATCAAAGCAATGATCTTCTCACTGTTGCATCGGGTGGGATGAAAAGCCACCCGTTTTCCTTATAACAACTGTGCGATGGGATTGTTTATTGGCTTTAAGGTGTAAATAAAAATCACACTCTCTCTTTTCTCGTATTTAAATATGTAGTATACTCATTTGTCATTAAGCTTTTTTGATGAAAAGGCACTTGCTGATTGCTCATTTGAGAATGTGTGTTTGATTACAGCACTTGTGGGTATGGCGAACTGTGATGTGCTTCGTGTCTGTGTTGATTTACTCTCTATTCATCGCTTCTGAAGAAAGAAAGGGAAGAGATACTGAGAGATGAGAACATGAAAAACATCAAAATGTGCTTATAACTGCATTGAAGATGAAAGCTGGAGAGGAAATATAGACATATATATATGCAGTTGTAATATTGTAATATTGCTGATAAACACATTGAAGTTTGACACATTCATGGATTATTTACAGTTAGTATTATGATTTTGTGTTATGCTTTGTTATTTTATATAATGGTGTTTATCTAGTAATTTAAGAGCTTGTGACTAGTTATTTATTTTTCATGATTTAATGGATGGACCTGTAGTAGCTGGGTGGGTGGATGGATGGATGGATAGGTAGGTAGGTAGGTAGGTAGGTGGATCTAGTGGATGGATGGATGGATGGATGGAAAGCTATATACAGTAGATAGATAGATAGATAGATAGATGGATGGATGGATGGATGGATGGATGAATAAATGGGTAGATAGATAGGTACCTGTTATGGGTGGGTGGGTAGGTAGGTAGATAAATGGATGGATGGAAAGATAGATCCAGAGATAGATTTGATTGAAGTTGAATGGCTGTAATAATGTAAAATCTAGACGTTTTTAAATATGTATTAATACTAATAACCATGTATAATCTACAGATAGATAAAGGACAACGAGACCATGTTTACAAATTAGTAATAATAGTGATAATGAAGATGATTATGATGGATTTTTATTGAAGATGAATGGAATTAGGATGAACAGATTTTAAAAAAAAATATATATATATATTATTATTATTTTTATTGGTTTTAATATTATTATTATAGCAAATTCTTGATCCGTTTTCTTCCAAACAAACACAGATGTACTGTTTCTAATTCTGAGCCACATTACACTGTTAAAGTAATAGATGATGATCTCTGCAGCATAAATGAGTTTATATAATTGAATGGCATATTGTCCATCTAGTCCAGGCCTGTGGTGTTTTGAACTCTTGCCTTTGAATATTACTGCATTATGCATTAGCAGCAGCCATAAATCAACAAAGGCATAAATCATTCCCTGCTGTCTTTTACCTGAGCCTGAAAGATGTGATGGAAAGTAAATGGGATAACAGAATGATCGCCGGCAAAATTATTGTTTCATCTTATCCTCTGGTGTATGTGTGTGTGTGTCTGTTATTCCAAGCCATTAACCGGTGAAAATGGGGCTGATAAACCTCCCTTCATAATGCAACCAAATGGACGTAATGTCTGCAGGTGAGAAAGCGGCTTGCATAACGAGAGTGAGAACAGAGGACGTCTGTTACAAATGGGGAGTAATAAACTCATACAGTGTAATGTTTCCCTCCCTCGGGTGGTGGGCAGAGAGCCAGATGTACTGTAGGTGATGATGGTGATGATGGTTTGTCCTGTGGAGGGATACCCATTCAGGCCTGCGTAATAGAGACGGATGATACTGTATGCCAGCATCTTCCTTTTCTTCCTGAGATGACTGTCGCTGTCGGATGTGCAGTCACGATCTTGTTATTATAATACAATATGGGGGATTATGGGCAAGCTCTCATCTCTGTTTGATGATTTAATGAATTCATTTAATCGTGATTATACTGAGTTTTCTTTCATGCCCTGCAGAGCCCAAGTGAAAACAACTGATTAGTTGCAGACGCTAGGAGAACTTTAGGATTGTTTGACTAACTTTGAGACCATATGCTTCTGGCTTGATTGTGCCTGTTGCTTTATTGAATATGTAAACCACTCCTTGTTGTTGTTTTGCTAGTCTCCATGCTTACTCAGAGTCAGTTTATATCTGTTTTTAGAGTGTCTTAGATACTTTTTAGCCGGTCATAATGGGAAACTAGCGATCCAGACAGCTAAAGCACTTAAAACTGACTTAGCCTGAAAGATAATCCTACTAAAAAACAATTTATTTGTTCATCAATCAACACACAGTTTTGTCAGAAAACATGACTGACGATTGATTTTGGTAGTTTACCATTAGCATGTTGCTAAGCTAACAGCATGGCTCTGTAATGTGTACAAATGTACAGATACTAAAGGAAATAACTAAACCTCAGTTAAATTGAGGTTTGATACCCTAAAGTTTGAGGTTAAATAGGTCTGGTTTGATCTGAAACAGGGCATAGTTTAACTCAGAAGAGTATTTAATCAGCTTTTACAAAAATAACCTAGAAAACATATTACTTGTGTGCATAATTGTTTTATAACATCCTTTAACTTACCAAATAATAAAACCTTTTGAATGGTCAGGCTAGGAAACTAGCAGTCCAACCAACTAAACTCACGACGGGAGACCTGCTAATATAAAAATCCCCATTTAAGTGGTTTACAAAGGTAGCTAATTGATTGTAATCGACAATTGATTGTATTTGCTGTTGGCATGTGGCTAATGACATTGCACTGTAATGTTTGCTTGATTTAGGCTGGTCTTTTGGTTGTTTTTAGATAGTTTTGACCTTTTGGACTGTCAGACTAGAAAACTAGCAGTCCAACCAGGTAAATTGACAAGGGTAGGAGACCAGCTAATATGAAACCCCCCCTTTAAGTGCTTTACAAAGGTAGCTACATATGATTTAGCCAGGAAACGTGATCCACAATTCATTCTGTATGCTGTTAGCATCCTGATAATGACATAGTACTGTAATGTTAACTTGATTTGGGCTGGCCTTTTGGCTGGTTTTAGATATGACATTTTGGATGGTCAGGCAAAGAAACTGGCAGTCCACACAGCTAAACTGACTTGGATGGGAGGCCAGCTCTTACCAGCAAACCCATTTCAAGTGCTTTACAAAGGTCACTACACATGATTTATCCAGGAAACATGGCACACAATTGATTCAGTTTGCTTTTAGAATGTTGCTAATGACATGGTTCTCTAATGTTTACTTGATTTAGGCTGTTCTTTTGGCTGGTTTTAGATAGTTTAGACATTTTGGATGGCCAGGCTAGCAGTCAAAACTGACTACAATGGGAGACCACCTAACATGAAAATTCCCCTTTAACTGGTTTACAAAAGTAGCTGCACATGATTCAGCAAGGAAACATGGCTCACAGTTGATTCTGTTTACTGTTAGCATGTTGCTAATGACATGGTTCTGTAATAATTGCAGATATGAACAATTATCAAACTAAACGCAATTCACTATTAAGTAGTAGCCTAGTATTTCAATATAATATCCCCAAAATAAGTTTGTGTGCTGCAGTCATGCACTTTAGCATGTTAGCTTGCTAAATAAGCTAAGCTTGAAGTAGATCTAAAGGTAAAATAAAGGGTTTGAAAATGTAAAAAAAAATCTATGAAGGATAGAAGTGGTGTTTTGCTAATTGCTCACTTTGGAGGAACGGCTACTTCAAAGTAGGTTACACTTTATGTCCGCTAAGAAATCTACTTTCATCATCCCGATGGGATATTTTTTTTCCTTCTCCGGAATATGATCTGTAATTTATCATACAATTAGGTATAGTAGAGTAGAGTGAGGCGAGCATTGCTAAAAATAATTTGTTTGAATTATACACTTACAAGGGTTTGTTGTGTTATTATGCCTGTCATTTTAGTTCACAGTCTTTTCAAGTGCTCATGTTCAAGAAGGAAGAAAACAGCCACTCTTGTGTCACTCAGAGGGCGCCTGAGCTACTATTAAAAGTGCCAAAGACATTAGTATTCACAAGCTATTTGTGTGGCGTCCCAAATTTAGCAGTACGTAGGGAGCGCTGCGTGAACACATCCATGCGTGAAATGGCTCTCTAATCCTACCATTAGGAGAATTTATGCACGCAAATCTGAGGAATTCTTCACAGGTGTAATTATCGCTAATTAGCTATAGATATTATTTAGTTGCAGGCAAGGTAATGAGAACGCAACAACACAAACACAGTATGGCGGTGGAAAAGCTTCAGTAGATTGGTGGGATAATGCTGAATATGTGGCTCTCTCCAGCGCTCCTCTGGTGACAGCAGTCATTAGTAGATATTAATCTTGCTTTAATAACTCTGCATTTCCCACCGGCTGCAGTTCTCCTGATGGTCTAACATTTCCCTCGCTTGTGCCCTCTGCCAGGGACTTTCATCAAAATGACATTTGCTCGGAAGCACAACTTGTTTAATCACCTCTGATTGGAAAAACGAAACTTACGGTGTTGCTTTGAGAGAAAAAATACTTATTTCCCCACCGTTCTTTATTGCAAAAGGATAAACAAACTTAACACTAACCAGTTGACTCTTCCAATAGGGGAACTGCAAAGCGTTTCTGAAAATTCCTTTACTTTTGAGACTACAAAAGCCTTAAACATATTAGCATTAACATAATAACCTTATCCTTAAACTATAAACTGTTTAGTGACAACTTAGAATGCATTCATTCATTCATTATATCACATTATTAGTTTTTTTGTTTGTTTGTTTGCTATGATAATGATATTAATAAACTGCTATTTACAAAGCAATAAGAACAGTAAATGATGATGATGATTTCCAAAACTTTTTCGAAAGCTTTCTATTATTATGTCTGTGTATTAGTGTATGTTATAAAATTACAACAAAGTTTACATTATATGACAACTTGTTGTTTAAATGTATTTTTCAGTCTTATATACTTATAAACTGCTTACTGTTTATACTCAAAAAAAAATGTCTAAAGCACATTTAAAACCATTGCAATTCACGAGATTTCAGACTTCTGATCCAAAACCTCATATCTTGTGAAATACAGCCTGTTTGACAACAAGTAAATAGTACGGAAATGCATTTATTGCCTGTTCTGTTGAGTTCTTTCAAAGGTTTTGTTGTGTTGTTTCTTCCATTGACATTTCGTGTGCTTCGATGAGCCTCAAACTGCCATTTAAAGGGTAAATTATGAAGAAAAAGCTTTTACTGTTGCAAAAAAACAGAAGTAAAGATGTGACACAGAAGACACACAGGAACAGTTGGAGGAATTTAAGATTCAGTTCAGCTGAGGTTAATCCTCCATAATCTGCCAAAAACAAACACAACAAAAGTAAGATATGTAAATGGCAGGCCAATCCTCTCCATGACCCTGCTGTTTCCATGAAGTGCAAGGCATTATTGGTAGTTTACATAAACCCAAGTGTTCACCCAGGAGCAGAAACATTCATACGTACATAAGTAAAGTAGCTATAGTTACTGCAATGTACAGTGCAGATCGAAACTAAGAAAACAACTTTACTATATTTCAAACTCTCTACTTGGTTCTTTTTGAAATGATCCAGGAGTGAAAAAGTAGAATCTTTTAATGATCTCATACTGTACAGTGACTTGATGTTTAAGAGGATTTGGACTGAAAGCTTCTGCAGTGAGCATGATCAGAAAAAAAACTATCAAATGGCTAGACTGACCTTTGCTAAGGAGCATGTTGTGTGAACAGAAAACTGGACCACACTATTCTTTAGTGGTGAAAGTATGTTTAGTTTTTATCTGTGTCGGATGGGAAGCATTATGTTCATCATCTAACTGGGGAAAGCCCAAAGTAAGTCAAGAAGTTAAGGCTAAGTAATAATGGTTTGGTGATGTTTTCCTCTAACAGTTTAAGTTTACTCTCTTTTTAAGCTACATGACAGAGTGAATGGCAAATATTTACCAGAAACTCATTTAGCAACATGCAGTTCATTCTTTGCATTCACCGCCAAGATCAGTCAACAATTCATGAAGGACAATGAACCCTTTACGCAGCAAAGTGAGTAAAAATATCCTTGAAGTAGAGAAAATGTAGAGGGCTGACATAAACCTGACTGAAAATCATTAGAGACTAAGTTTTGGCTAAGAAATTACATAAAAAGGCTGATCAGGATCGCAACAGATCATGTCTGTGAGAAAGACTAGTGATATCCAGTGCCCATATATCCAGTGATTTTGCTAAAATCGTTCAAAACAAAGAATTGAATTGGTTGACAGCACTAGTTTATACATATATCTCTAATTGTATTCTACATCAGACTTTTTTCACCTCTCGTCCACTTTTTTCTCTTAAACTTTCCGGTCACTCATACATTACAAACCTTGTCAGGCACAGAATAACACTTTCTCTTTTTTCACAAGGTGACTTTATAAATCACAGAGTTTCTGTAAAGTAAACATAACAAAGGCGCTCTTTCAGTTTTTCATTACATTTGAAGGTCAGCGTATGCCTGTGTTGAGAGAGGCCTCTGTGATCTAACCTTAGCATGACTCGATTAGCGTTCATCGCAACATTGTGTGATCCGACGTGATAAAGCTTGCATTTCAGCTGCAATTGCTATTGTAGTCTTGATGGTGATTAAATCTGAAGTGTCAGGGCATATTTCTATTATAACAATATTTCATTCTCGGAATGTTGGGGGGAGATGTGAATGCGAACTAATGGCATTGACGATAACTCATTTATGACAAGTGAAAGTCCACAGTCAGCAGTAACATCTGACAAGATGATTATGATGGTGTTGGTGTTGCTGGTGGTGGTTATATTAGTGACTACCTGGCAGGATAAATGGGGAACTTTTTATGTCGGGCTTTCAAAGAAAAGATAGGTGATTTTGGATCAGGGCCATTAGTTTAATCAAATTCGTAAAACTTGAAATAAACAAAATTGAATAAATAAATAAAAGAGAGAGAGAGAGAGAGAAAGAGAGAGAGAAAGAGAGAGAGAAAACAGTTTCTGTAAATTGTTTGTTTGTATTTTCTTTCTGTGCAGAATATGTATCACTTTGATGGAACTGATTTTTACTTTTATTTTATTTTGATAGATGAATGAATTAATATGAGAATATATTAGTTATATTACAAATGTTTCACATTAATTATTGCGCAACAACACTGAATATATAAATAAAATGATTGAAAATGTGTTCAAAAAATTAAATTAAGGAATAATAGTAGCAAAAGTGGTTGCGTTGTTGTTGTTGTTGTTATTATTATTATTATTATTATTATTATTATTATTAAAGTAGCATTAATAAAAAATAGTGTAATATAGTGGTAATAGTGATACTACTTTGATAATACTAAAAATGAATTATGAAAATGTAAGAAAATAACTCTGCTGAACCAAAATAAGTTTTGTAATCAATTGGAACTTGATCAGCTTATTGAAAGCCTTCATATCTATTGGACACAATTACGATCACTATCATAACCTTTCCAAAATCCATCTATCCATCCATCCATCCATCCATCCATCCATCCATCCATCCATCCATCCATCCATCCATCCATCCATCCATCCATCCATCCATCCATCCATCCATCCATCCATCCATCCATCCATCCATCCATCCATCCATCCATCCATCCATCCATCCATCCATCCATCCATCCAACCAACCAACCAACCAACCAACCAACCAACCAACCAACCAACCAACCAACCAACCAACCAACCAACCAACCAACCAACCAACCAACCAACCAACCAACCAACCAACCAACCAACCAACCAACCAACCAACCACCAATGAACCAACCAACCAACCAACCAACCACCAACCAACCAACCAACCAACCAACCAACCAACCAACCAACCAACCAACCAACCAACCAACCAACCAACCAACCAACCAACCAACCAACCAGCCAACTAAACTACCACTAATTAATTATCCAATCAACCTACCAACCAACCAAATAACCAACCAATCAACCGCCAAATATTTCACCACCAAGCACATAGAAGTGCCATTTATTAATATTAATCCCATGCATTCAGCAGCTCATCTCCTTGTATTCTGGTGCTACAGCTGTGACCCGATAAGTTCAGTGTGATGTCCAGATCATGTGTGGTCAGTGACATCACTCCATCTTCATGACATGCAGTGAAGCCGCTGTTAGACTTTTCTGGTTATTTATGTTTCAAATCAGATATATCTGTGTATATCTGTGTGTGTGCATGTGTGTGAGAGAGAGAGTCTGTACATGCATCAGCTCATCTGATCTGTGAGTCAGTGCTTCTCATCTCAGCTCCACAGGGAGAAGAGGAGAGATGGATTTCTTGCTGATACCCATCAGCCTGTGGTTAGCAGGAATCTGCTGGATTCCCTCAGTCTTTGTTGTATGTGATAGAGGGATATACAGCCGGGAGGAGAGATATCAGAGATGCCTCCCGTAGGGTCGGGGGTGAAATGTAAGTCCTCACCACAGTGGTCATTAAATGTCCCAGGTGATGAGCCCCTCGCCGCTGCACATTTGTTGATCTATTTATGTGCAGCTCCATGCAGATCTATAATGGCTGCCTGCAATGCAGCTGCTGAGAGCTGTGGCATACGGATGCTGGCCGTAATTGAGTTTGTGGCAGCAACAGATTGTGATTTGAAGAAGAGAGGCAGGACGTGGCGGATCCTGGGGGTCTCTCAGGGGACGTGGTGTGCTCTGAGAAAGCCATATGCACCTTAAACTTTCCAAGAAATTGTTCAGCGCCTGTAAGCTTGCGCGTAAGCTCCAGAATTACAGAGACTAATTTAAGCCCTTAATAAACATTTCAAATGGGCTGGATGTTTTTTTGGGAGGCGTGAAACGTGCTTGAATGACGGCACACATGAAATCCCATCAAATCTCCTGCTGGGTAGAGTTTTAGAAGATCTCTCAGACTAAAATTACATTTTCATGTTTATTTTGATGTCAGGGGCTTAAAAATGTGATGACCTTCTCAAAAAAAGAAACTTTGAAATATGTATACATAAATCATATGTAAAATTTATTTTAAATAAAAACTCACTGCAAAGAATTTGTAGTTTAGTGTCTTTTCTTGTTTTGGTTTAGTTTTGTTTTTGTTTTATTTGGTGTTGGTTTAGATTTTTGGCGTTTTGATTGTTTTTAGTTACAATTATTTATTCGTTTTGTGTGTTTTAACCAAAATCTATTTTTATTTTAAAGAAAACATTAAAATATATGTAAAGCACAAATAATGTCCTTCAATTCGTTCAAGTCCAGCGGCCATCATCCGTGATTCAATCTCCATCTGTTTGTCCCATTGCTCCATTTGTTAGATGTTTGCTTCAACTTTCTTTTGCAGTCTAAAACATGTCAAACGCAAAAACTTCCAATTTGCGCCACAGGATCTAATCCCATCTTTGCTTTGACTTCACATGTAAATCACTCACCTCACGCTTCATCCACGTCTGCCTACTGCACAAGCTAAAAACTGCCCCCCCCCTTTCCCATTTCATGTAATATAATGATAGTGAGGGCGCAGATGAGACATCATTTTTCAATATAAACTCAAATACTTCATGTGCGCTGCGTATGCAACGTCTATAAGTCATGTAAAACAATTAATTGCAAACTGAAATGAATATATTTTGATTATATGGTTTGGAATTTGATGTTTTATGAGATTATTTACACCTTTTCCCATTATATTAAGAATTTTGCAGGATTGCAAAGATTTGCAACTTTTCGTTGATTTTGCGTTGGATTCATCAATCGCAGAATCGTAAAAAACTAGCGGGTCTGATCTGCTGTGTAAAACATATGCTAGATAAGTTACCAGTTTCTTATGCTGTGGTGACCCCTGATGAATAAAAGGACTAAGCCGTTGAGAAAAGAATGAATGAATGAATGAATGAATGAATGTAACAGCAACTATGGCTCAACCAAAAGAATACGTTTGAAGTCAGAGCTATCATTTTGTCTGACCAATGCCAGTACTTGATGATCTCTGCATATTATTTAATCTGTTGCATTTTATTTTACAGCTTTAAAACTTGCTGATATATTTCTTGACCCCTTCTGAGAACTCCAGCATCACCATCTAATCTGACAGAGGTTATAAGCGCGATATAAGTGTGATCTTGCACTCCACAGAGGTTTTTTTTTTTTTTCCTAACTCTTCGTTCTCGGAACAGACACTCACAGAGGGCTTCTATTAGGCAAATCCCTGCTCCCTGCAGACAGACTAACCTGGTTCCCTCCCTGTCTCTCCTCCTCCTCCTCCTCCTCCTCACATCTACAGAGAACAAAGGAGGCACTGAAGGAAGAAGGGGAGGAGAGCATTGGGGACACGAGCAGGTCGATCAGCTGAGATGGAAAGGTGCAAGACCCCCTCTTTCTTTTTTCGCCCATGAACTTTTAGAATATCATATTAGAAGCGCGGCCTTCAAACCCATTGATCGGCAGCGCAACAAAGTCCCTCCTCGCCTGTAAACAATCGTAACTGTCAGCACCTCTTGCAGTCCGCTGACTTTTAATATAGAATTGTTCTGCAGCGAATTGCAAACACTTCATGTGCAACTGGCAGCTGTCACTGAATTATTGATACGAGCTTGTTAAACGGGTTTTCTGTTCTTTCAGATAAGTTTAATCGAATCGCTTAGAGCTCTTCTGTGAGTTCGAAGGTCTTTTCTACATCATGGGGCAACTTTAAATGAAAATTATGCTGATTAAATTCCTTAATTAACATGTTTCTTGTGCCAAATCCCACACCAAATGCTTCCTACATAGCAAATATTAGTGTATTCGCTTGTGTGTATGTGTGTGTGTGTGTGTGTGTGTGTGTGTGTGAGTCGGGATAATAGACTGCAATGCTTGCTGCTACTTTGAACTGATGATTAATGTAGCTTTGAGAGAGAAAACAAAATGATATATTTTGTTTGGTTGCAAGGGAGCGCTTTGTTAGCTCCACGTCTCTGTAGTCAAAGTTTTTCTCCCTCATTGACTTTGTTTACTGTTAAATGTATTTCATTGTCGCCCATGCTGATAGCGTTTGATGTTTCGCAATGAGATAAACAGATGTCAATTACGAAGACCCAGATACAAACAGAGAGGAATGCGGGCTATAATGAGGAATGTTCAATTGTCGGTTGATAAAGAAACAAACAATGGTAGTGACAAGAAACTTCTTCAACGATTTGTGGAAGGACAAGGTGTAGGTAGTCTGGTGGTTAGAGATAAAAGTAAGGGTGCTTTCACACCTGTGAATCGATTCAGTTGTTCCGAAACAGGGATTAAAATTGTTACATTGTTGCACTTTTCTTTTGGTCCGGTTTGCTTTCACACTGCAAAGTTTCTAAATGGACCAAAAGAGCTAAAACAAGTCACGTGTGGGTAAACTCTCCTCACATTGGTCAGAGTTTCAAGATTTATTTAGTCCCGCTTAGCTGTCAGGGGCGGTGGTAGTTTCGTGGTGTTTGACAAGGTGCGCGCGATGTGTCTGAAGAGCGAGAAGGTATGTGGTGGGGAGAGGTGAGAAGCCTGCATGACATATTTGAGGATCGGGAGGGAGACGTGTGATTACCCGGAGATTATCACTCGCTTGTGGGCATTCTCTGTACATTTGAGGGAGACTCGGGATTTCTGTTGAATTCTGTTGAATTCTGTTGAATGACCTTCCGCCCTACTCATAATTCTCTCTTCATATAGCCTTATGCCTATTACATATCCATAAAACACTGTGATATAACCGGGCTCAGATCATATGGCTTTCTCACAACAATTGATCCCCTCCAGAGTTTGTTTAAATCAAGCCGAGACCACCTCATTCAAGCGATCTAGGATTGATTGTTTGGTCGTGGATCGGGGAGCCATTGGTGCATTCACATATTCCAAACAAACCACGCTAACTGGGCAAACGACACAGTTTCCCAAACAAAAGTCTAGGGGTGAAAGCACCCTAAGATTTCAAACTTAAAGGAATATGTAATCGCCATTATGAAACTAGCTTTATTATGTCATTGACGCTATAGATGTATTTCATGACATGTAGATGCTAGGTTTATGATGTCAGTGAGAAAGTAGCATTGTGATGTCATCGATACACGAGGTTCATGATGAGATTTATGAACAAATATTACAGTGTTGAAAACTATTGAAAATTATTGAAAACCAGCTCTTTTATGTCATTTAGGAGTGAATATTATATTGTCATTGAGAAACTAGCACTATCATGTAATTTAGGAATGAATATTACAATTTTATTAAGAAACTAGCTCTATGATGCCATTTATAATTAGCATAATGTGTCATTAAATACAAATATATAACTTACCAACTGAAATGATGATGCCATTGAGACTAGTTTCATGATGTCATTGAGAAATTGGCTTTATGATGTCAATAAGACCGTAGTATTGTGATGTGAATACAAAAGTCATGGTGTAATGTCATTAAGGAATGAATATTACAATGCTATTGAGAAACTAGATCAATGATGTCAGTTAGAATTAGCATAATGCTGTCATTGAAAAAAATATATAGTTATGATGTCATTATAATTAGTTACATAAATAAAATTATGTAACTGACAAACTGGAATAATAATGTCATTGAGATTAGTTTCATGATGTCATTGAGCAATTGGCTTTATGATGTCAATAAGACACTAGTATTGTGATGTGAATGGAAAAATAGTTATATAGTGCCATTTTATGATGAAATTTAGAATCAAATATTACAATGTCATTAAAAGAACCTGCTTTGTCACTTTAGAACTCGCATTACAATGTCATTCGATGAAATGATCGAGAAACTAGCATTATGATGTCATTGAGACACTAGTTTCATGATTTCATTGAGAAATTGGCTTTATGGTGTCAATAGGACAGTAGCATTGTGATATCATTGGAAAATTGGTTGGTGCTATTTTATGGTGTCATTTAGCATTTGCCGTTACAATGTTATTAAAAAGTTATCTTTGAGAAAATGGCTTTATGATGTCATTTGAAATGTAGCTTTGTGATGTCATTGAGGAACTGGTTTTATGATGTCATTCTGGTACTAGCTTTATGATGTCATATATATTTTTTCAAAATGTCCCTGAAGTGTGACGAAGCCGAAGGTGATGACATTGAGGCAGAATAATCCAAATGCTGGAGGTTTATTAACACACAGCAAACAAAGTTAAAACAGAGTCAGCAATCCAAAAAAGCAGTGGTCAAAAAGCAAGCACAATGGTCAAAACAAGATAGCAAAACAAGCAGAACTGGCAATACTTTGCAATGAAAGTCAAACAGGGTTGTTTATATAGTATAGTAAACAAGAAGTTAAAAAAACACACAGTCAGTATTCACTAGAGGGCACACTCCGATGGTTGGATGAATGGCCACCAGCCTCATTTGTAACATTAAGGAAATTTTTAAAGAGGAAAAAAGACCAACAGGATGACATTTGACACATGCTAATAAAATAAAATAAAAATAAAATAAAATGCGGAAAATCTGTAAAATCATAGAGGGAAAAATTATGTAAATACTTTAGAGTAAATAAACGATATGTGATCATACCATATCAATAGTATTTTTTTCTCCAATATTTTTTAGGCAAATAAAATGAATCAAACGACTAAACAGCAACAAAAGTGACAGATGAATATGATGGACATAAAGAAATGAACCTCACCGCAGGACTGACCCATGCTTGTGTAAATTCGTCTGCCTGCAGTGGGCAAAGGACATCAATCCATTTCCGTGTCATTTAATCCGAGACTGTCTCTGTCTGACGTGTGCTGACAGAGCGGTCGCAGAGGATTACCCAGCGCCCACAGTCCCAACACTGCTCTTTGCTGTCTGGCCCACAGTTCACCTTCAGATGACCGTCCGTCTGCGGACACACAGACCATGTGTGGCATTTAGTGTGTGAGCCCTTTCCCCTTGTGGCTCTTCTGAACATGGCATGTGTATGTGTTCACAACCACACAGAAACATTAACACTCGTCATTCCACCAACAAAGCATGTGCTGTGGTTGAATGAATGATTTATCAAGGAACAAATGTGGCAGATTGCTGGACAATACTCTTACAAGAGTCACCTTGACCGATACTGAGAAAAAACATGAAATTATGCCCAAATGATCTGTGTAAATGCAATATCAAGTGTAAATTCCCTCAACACCAAGATTAATTAGAAAATTTGTACATATCTGATAGATTAATTTGGTTAATATGTGTATCTAAACCCAAGCGACTGCCTATTTGCATTTATTTACTCAACTAATTTCGTTTTTTTTTTTTTTTTTCCATAAGTCGCTGTCGTTCTGCTAATTAACAAGTACTTTAATCTCTGCGAATGTGATAATGTAAAGCCGTTCATGGCATTTGTTCTCCTGCAACTCTCTTCTTCTTCCGCCATGGGCCATTCTCAGTTTTATCTAATGGCTTAGGCAAATGGGAAAACTCTGAGGGGTGAGATTTTTTCCAACACTGGTCATTAAATTGTAGTTAAGCCATCGAGAGCTGACTTGGAAAAAACCAAGTGCCGTAGCGAAGAACTGTTGAACAAAAAACTGTTGAATATTCACACAGTCGCATGGAAATGAGATCTGTTAATGTTGCGCTTTCTGCCTACACTATCGTTTTCGTGCAAGTGTGTGAAGATGAGCACTTAGGGGAAAGCGCAGTCACTATTAGCACTGTTATTTCAGATCTGGCGCCCGGTGCAACAGAAGGTCAATAAGATCATTGGTGACCCCTGTGATTGGACAATCTCCGCTTACGCCAACACTTGTTGATTTAATTGAATGGCGGGACCTGTGCCGGACAGGATCATGCGGCTAATAAGATGGAATATGTTAGCATGCGCTGAGCTCTAAGAGAGAATAATTATTGCATTACATCAATAAAAATGCATAAAACATCAATAGTAGCATGCATGCTAACCTTTCTTATGAATTTTGTACCTTTTTTCGCTCCTATATTAGCTGAGCAGACTTTCTCCAGGGGGTTTTCTTGGCAAGATGATTCACTGTTAAACATTTCAGAGGTTTTTTTGATGTGCCAAGCCCTCCTTTCCTCATGCGGTTTTATCTCAACACCTTCTCAAGTTGCTCTTCCTCCCATTTTGAGCTCCTTCCAAGAAGTACTTTCTCATCCCTTTTAATTTCATCTTTATTTGCTCACCTTGTGTCGTTTTAAACATCCAGCTATCAAATCTCTCAAAACTCTCAAACAGATCTGCATATTCTTATTTGGCACATCATGTGAGAACCAATGAGATGTAGCTTAGCGCTGCTGGCAACAAACCAGACACATTACCTTTTGAATTTTGAGTGAGTACGAGTTGAATCAGGAAGTTTTTCCATTAGTTTGTTTGTTTTCATTAGGGAAAGGTTAAAATGTTTTTTGGTTGGTTGGTAGATTGGCTGATTGGTTGATCTGTTGATTTGAGTGATTGATTTTTGGTTGGTTGGTTGACTTGATTGATTGATTGATTGATTGATTGATTGATTGATTGATTGATTGATTGATTGATTGATTGACTGACTAGTTGGTTGGTAGGTTGATTTGTGATTTAATTTGATTTGATTGATTGGTTGGTTGGTTGGTTGGTTGGTTGATTGACTGATTGGTTGCTCTGTTGATTTGATTGATTGAATGATTGTTGATTGTTTTATTTTTGATAGATTGATTGATTCATTGATTGATTCATTCATTCATTCATTTAGATATTTTTGGATGGTTGGTTAATTGATGGATTGTTTGTTTAGTTGGTTGGTTAATTTGATTGATTGACTGACTGATTATTATTTTTTTTGGTTGGTTGATTGACGGGTTGGTTGGTTGGTTGGTTGATTTTATTCTATTTTGTTTTATTTGATTGATTGATTGATTGATTGATTTGATTAATTGACACGTTGGTTGGTTGTCTAATTAAATTATTTATTGATTGGTTAATTGATTGATTAATTGCACATATCATGATGACATAACAATGCATTGAATGCTAGGGCTGTAAAGTACAAACAGGATAAATTGTACTTATTTTCTCTTCTGAAATTATATTAAGTATATTGTTCAGCCTCTTACATTAAATAATACAAGAAAACTGTACATTGCCATTCTCTTTAGAGGTGTTCACCCCCTTGATTTTTCATCTTTTGCAGTAGTTGTAGTAGTCAAACACAATAACAGGCAAAACAAAATTAACACCATGGCTCCTGACAATACACTGAGGCCTTAAAAAGCAAATTGATCATAAACTGAACATTATTTTCAGCATTATTACCTTTTATTCGCAGCCTCTGCTAATGATCCTAAGCAAGTTCATGACAATACGGAGCTTCCTCTCACTTATAAATGACTCATTTAATTCTCTGCTGATGAAAGTAAAGTACACCTACATCTTGGATGGCCTGGAGGTGTGCAAATTAAAAACACTTTTTTATTTTCTCATCTCTTTTAGGTATGATTTTACAGATTTTAGAAGGTGCATGTAAACGTACTATCAAAATAGTTTTTCTGAAACTATTTTCACAGTGAGCAGATTTATTTTCATCAGTCTTGCAGATTCAAGCACTCAAATGAACTCTTTCGACTTGTCGTATCAGCTGAAGAAACTACATGCATTCTTGTCGAAAACTACTTCATAAAGTTGTGGGGACAATATGTGCCATAGAAAGAGCTGGGAACACGTCCCACCCGTCCGGTCGATAAACGACTCCTGTGTGTGGAATTTCTCCAAACAAATGCCTTCCATTAAAAAGCAATCGAGATCCCACATGATTCTTCTTCCAAAAAAGCCCCGGCTCTCCCACAACTCGACAAGCCATAAATTCAATCAACAGCCTGAGAACATTAGTTAATGGCGTCCAAACAAAGTAAAACAGTGGTGTTGTTACTCACCAGGAGGAAGGGGGGATAAAATCGACCATCTCAATTAGAGCCAAGACCACTCAGTAATGGATCAGATGAACTTCGTCCAATCAGAGAGCAAATAATTGCAGAGAAAAGCATTCATCCCCTGTTCTGAAAGCAAAAAGACCGTGAGCAAAACAAGGCAGACAGATAATGAAGATTTGAAAATGAGATGGCTTTATGCGGACAGCGCAAATGAATGAGATTATTAAAGAGCGTATACATTGTGCTGTGGTTTGCTGTAATGGCCGGCCTTGCAAGAAGAAATATGCCTCTTTTATAGCAAATGAAAGCAGAATTAACAAATGAAGAGAAGATGAGCTTCTCATAGCATAATGATTTCACAGAGAGTGACTTCAATAACATTTTAGAATGCAGCATTTTCAAGATGGGATTTCTCTTTGGGATGGTTAGAAAAGAACTGATGCAACCACTTGAAATTATTATTTGGTAATTATGTATTCTTTAAGAGAGCAATTTATTTATCTCCAGCAAGTTGCATGTTCAAATATTTATTTCGAAATCTTAGTATCAAGGACAACCACTAGTGCTTTTTTGAAAGGATCATGCAAGTTGATTGGATCCATTGCCAAAAAGCATTGCCAGACTGTGGGTTGTTGCTGTTGCCTAAATATAAATGTCTTATCTTGCCTGCAGTCTGTGTGCCGTTCGGATCAGTGAATCTAAATAGAATCTCAGAGCGCTTGACACCATGTTGATAGTGTTTATAGGGAGGACGGCAGAGGACAAGGACTGTATGCTTTGACTTGAGCAAAGTAGTACGCTAATATTTGTCTTTGGGTAGGGTGTGGAAAATGATCGAGAGTCTGGTTCACTAATAACTGCAAAGTTAGGGATGCCAAGAAGGTGGGTGTTTGCCCCCCACCCCCCTCCAACTGGATACATACAGTATATTATTCTTTTGTAGTTCAACAGATAGGTTCATTTTGGGTGTTGCCCAATATGCCCAGTTACCAATTGGTGATGCCGTGACGTGTAACAGGACATTTTATTTATTGATAAGAAAATATATTTACATCTGCAAATTGAAATGGTTTTATTTAAATGTGAAAAATGTTAATATTTTGTCAGTAAACAAAAACACAGATGAATCGCTAAATATGGAAAACATTAGTTAACTTACTCTCGTTAAATAGTCAATTTCCCCTCGTTTTTACAGTTTGTTTATATTTGTCAGCTTATATACTGACCATATGCTATATAAAATTAAT
Source organism: Danio rerio (assembly GCF_052040795.2). Classification (NCBI taxonomy): domain Eukaryota; kingdom Metazoa; phylum Chordata; class Actinopteri; order Cypriniformes; family Danionidae; genus Danio; species Danio rerio. Next base: position 10,843,267 of record NC_141024.2, read on the forward strand.
CATATTATTATTATTATTATTATTGATTAATGTGAAAGCAAGATTTATATGTATATATTGTATACTTTTAAACTAATCAGTAATTATCAGTGGTACTTATCAGATTAAGTTTGGCTAATAATTTGTTTTGTTGAGTTAAAAATGAATTAACATTTATCAATAATTGCTTTTTCCAGTTTTAATATCATAGTGGAAAATAAGATATATAAATAAAAATATATTCATTTTTACTCAAGTACAATGTTTGACTTGTGTATTTCAGCCAGTGCGGTACAGTATATTTATCCCACTTTAATTATTAATTGCTATTGAGATGGCTTTGAAGAAACCAATGTAGCATAAAATAAGGGGGGAAATGCCTACCCTAGCTGTAATGTAGGTGCATTAGCATGGTTATTAGCACATTAGCATGATTCAGCTGGGACTGTCTAACTTCTGATGAAGAGCTTGGACCCAAAGGTCCTTTTTAAGCAGGTTGAAGTCAAGTAAATTAGCTTTAAATTGTCTTTCGTGAAAAGATATACAAGTTTATGGTGCTCTTCACATCTTGGTAAAACACAATATACATAGTCAGGGATGTGTAATGTACTAAGTAACCTTAGTTTATTATTATTATTATTATTGTTATTATTATTATTATTATTATTATTATTATTATTATTATTATTGTTATTATTATTATTTAAAGTGTGACATTATTAATATTATTTTGAGTTTTTTTCATAGTGTTTTTCAGTCCTTAAAAATAAAAAAATAGACATTAGATTTTTACTTTTGTCACACTTTACACCAGTTTGTGTCTGTACGTTTTAATTCCAAAACATATTTTTAAGTATATTTATTGTTTTGTGGTAAATGAAATGCTGCCTAATTTTCTTATTTAAACCACATTTTAATAAAACTATTATACAAAACAAATTGCAATATTTAATGTAATTAATCAACAAGGGACGTGTAATTATAATAATTATTATTTTTTTAATATTTGTTTTTACCCTGTTCCCCTTCAATGTCTTGCCTTAATATATATGATAAGATCACCATGCCACACTGCGGTAAAGAGAGAGAGAACGTCCGATGAAAAGTAACAGGTTGCTCTAATCCCCCTCGTCTCACACCTGACAGCAATACAAACTCTGTAATCTTATAAGTTATCACCATGGCAACATCCATGTTCCCTCCCGTAGCTCCAAGGTGAGATGAATGGATGCATTTTTCATGGACATTTCCAGAATTCACCAGTCCAGGATGCACATGGGAGCTACAGCGGGAATGCAGCATGAAATCCACTGGAAACATAAAAGTAAAACCATGCAGCACACATGTAAATGATAAAGATTTACAACTAGTTATTATTTAATTCATGGACAGGCATTCAGATTGGGATGCATGACTAAACATACAAAAATCACACAGTGTCTTTACTGATAAAGGGTTTAAAATCTAGAGAATGCATGTGTGTTGTCATGGTATACATTATGAAAATATATTTTTAATATCTGGATTGCAGACAAGAAGCGTAAAGACAGAAAAATAAAGTGTGGTGAGATTTTTTTTTCCCCAGAAACTGTAAATGTATATAAAGAAATGATAACATCTGTTTATTTTTAAGGCTCACTGTTTATCCTGTGGTATTTTTAATGTTTACTGTACGTATAATCTTTCGTTTTCATCATTATTTACTTTAGCTTGTTTAATCTGCCTCATTTACGTTCTGTATTGCTTTTAATTAGTTATGTATGTACTCTTAATGGATTTGGCTCTGTAAATCCTTCTAAAGCATATAGTGCAGTTTAACATTGATGCCAATAAATCGTTGTTGGCTTTGATAAGATTCTGACAGTGGCTGACAGGAGGACAAAAAATTGTGATAAAAGATTATTATGATATAATAAGGTAGGATAATCACCTAATATGCTTAATTATTCACACTTTCAAATTCCTTAAGAGCATATTTTTACTGTTTGAGCATGAATAAATGTGTAAAGCAGCAAAGTCTGCTACAAAGTGAGCATTAACTTCTTTGGACGTCTCTTTTAACACGTAACTTTTTTTTTTTTTTTTTTTTTAGATTCCCACATATGGGACATTTATTTAAAATAGTTTTTTACATTTTTTGCAATGATTTTGGTATGGTCACCAGTGATTCAGCCTGTGCAGATCGCTGGTAAACACACAGTTCGCTAACAGACTACAAATCTGTCATTTTGGACTACAAGTTCCAGCCATGCACCACTCACACACACCTGTTATGAGTTCTGGTGAAGACACACAGACAGAGATGAAACTGCTCATGAACGGCTCATTTCAAGAACTATTTAAACCGTGCACACACACACACATCTAGGCTCAGTCTTGTTATTCTGAATGTGAACATTACGACACGCTTTCCTTTACTTGCCTTGTTTCTGACCCTCGCATTGTTTTGTTGGTTTTACGTTGTCTGCTGACTGCCTTTTGACCTTCTGCCTGTTTATTACCCACGACTCTGAATTGCCCATATACATCTGTTTGCTCCTGATTGTGACCGTTGCTTGCCTGACTATTTGCTGAATAAATCCTGCATTTGGATAACAGTGTTCCACTTCCCACCACAGATTGATTAATTAATAGTTTTTTTTTTCTGTTTAAATGTAACAAATAAACATATTCAATACTTGTATGTGCTTTTAACAATTATAGTTTCAATTTAGACTGTATCTCTTGCTTGGAAACAGCATTTTGGCTTGTTAATAATTCAATTGCTTTATTAGAACGTACTGTAAGTTGAATTAATCTATTTTGAAATTATTTAATAACATCTCTCCATGATTGCTGCAAATCACACATTTTCTAAAAAAAATATTGTTTGATTTTAATTTTTGTTTGTTTTCTGTATCAACGTAACAGTATTTTGGTCAGAGTTTGTATTGAGTGTATTTACAAACATGAACTAAATACGAACACATCTTGTACAGCATTTATTAATCATAGTTCATCATAATGCATTATTAAAATCCAACTTCATTCTGTTAACATGCTGGTAACATTATTTAATGCACTGTGAGTTAACCTATTGGTAATTATCAATAACATACATTATTTGAATTAAATAATGTTAACAAAGATCAATAAATACTGTACTATATGTATTGTTCTTTATTTGTTCATGTTAATAAATGCATGAACTATCATTAACTCTTTGTAAAGTTTATTAAATTATCAATAGTTTTTTTTTTAAAGTGAAGTAACTTTTAAACAGCTGTGGTTTCCAGAACTTACAGTAGAAGTATTTTAGGTTTTAAAGATTTAAATGAAATGTATAGCATATAAATATGTAATTTGTTAACGTAATTTATGTTTAACAAGGTAAATATGAATATAGAGGTGTTGTGATCGCCAGTGCTGTTTTTTTTTTCGCTATAGATTACTCCCAGAACCCTTTGCACCCATCAACTCCTGCAACAGCTAACAATAATCCGAATACTCATACATAAAAACTGATTCAGTGATTTTGTGTACTATATATACAGTTCATTTTAACATTCACATTGCTGAGTCCTGTTTTCCCATGAACATTACAAAGCATTTTTTTCCTGTTTGTCTTGACGTGTTTTGATCCATGCTGCCTAGCCTGATCATGAGCCTCTATTTTGATTTTGTATTTTGGATTACCCTTATGCTACTGTTTGCTCTTGTCTTTGACCATCACCTGCACGACTTCTCTTCAAATAAACTGCACAATGATCCTCACCTCCGTCGTCCTGCATCATTCGTTACACACAATGTCATGGAAAAACACATTAAATAAAATAATGAAATAAACATTCATTTAATAACATGATATGAGACAAAAAAAAAAAAAAACTAACAATTTAAAAAAGAATACACATTTTTAACAACAGATTTTTGAGGATGTATTCATTCAATTATAATTAAATATTTTAAAAATAAAGTAACTTAAATGAGTTTTTTCAATAATGACATCTATAGTCATTCTCTATTAAGTGGCTGAAAATCTGAAGTTCATTTCATTACGATAAAAATCAATGCAAGGTATCCATCAAAATCATTTCATCGTTCAGCAAAACCTGCGGACTTAAGTGAAATGGTTTTTCCATGTACTCTTTCCAAACACGAGCCTGATGTGTTGACCTAGGGTTTAATGTTCTGTAGAAAATTCCCCGACTCTGGTAAACAATGATTTGACATTTAACAAGCAGATGTTTCCATAATGAATGGCCGCACATCAGCAAAGGAGAGAGGAAGGGTTTACTGCAGCTTCGTTCCCCTCAGGAGACTCAGGCACGTTTCTGCGTCTCAATGTGTTCATGTTTGCGAGCATTTCTCCTCCAGGGTGTTTGTTCTGTCATTCTGATGAAGTTCAGTGAAAATACGGCCCTGCTCGCCGTCCGCCAGCCAAAACATGAGCTCTAAAACACTGTATCATGCCTCAGTGCGCTCACACTGACACGAAGCTGGCAGAAAAACTGAGATTGACACTATTTTGTTCTCATTGTTTAAAGGGACAGGCATGCTGGGAAGTGTGTGGTGAACAATGCTGTAACAAAACCTAATAAAAAAATGGGTGGAGAAGGAAGCTGTGGTTGCCAGAAATGACAGTAGGTGTATTTTAGGTTTTGTACAGTATATATATATATATATATATATATATATATATATATATATATATATATATATATATATATATATATATATATATATATATATGTTATATATATATTGTTAATGTAACTAATGTTTAATGAGGTAAATGGGAATATAGAGAAGGTGCACAGTGCCATAGTAAAGCACAATAGATAACATAATGGAATTAACATGTATTTAATAACATAAGATGAAACAAAAAAACCTGTTTAGCTGATAAAAAATACACATTTGATTGACTAACAGTTCATCGGTTAGTTGGTTGTTTCGTTCATTGATTGGTTTGTTGGTTCGTTCATTGGTTAGTTTGTTTATTGGTTGGTTGGCACATTCGTTGGTTGGTTAGTAGGTTGGTTTGTTTGTTCATTGGTTAGTTTGTTCGTTGGTTGGTTTGTTTGTTGGTTAGTTGGTTTGTTTATCGGTTGGTTGGATAGTTGATTGCATTGTTCACAATTGGTTGGTTGGTTGTTTTTTTATCACACTTTACAATAAGATTCATTAGTTAATTTTACTTAATGCATTTACTAACATGAACAAACAATGAACAATACATTTACTACAGTATTTGTTCATGTTAGTTAACATTAGTTGATGAAAATACAGTTGTTCATTGTTAGTTCATGTTAACTCATGGTGCATTAACTAACGTTAACAAGCATGACTTTGGATGTTAATAATGCATTAGTAAATGTTTAATTATGATTGATAAATGCTGTGCAAGTGTTGTTCACGATTAGTTCATGTTAGTAAATGCATTAATTAATAAACCTTATTGTAAAATGTTACCGTTTTATTGGTTGGTTGGTTGGTTGGTTTGTTTGTTCATCGGTTAGTTGGTTGGTTGGTTGGTTCATTTATTTATTCTTTCATTCATTTTAATTAATAAAATATCTTTTTCAGTAACACTAGCATAATGGCATATTAGTCAAGGTTAGTTAATGTGTTTACTAACAGAAACAAACTACTAGTAATACATTTAATACAGTATAAAGTGAGTTCATGTTAGGTTATGTTAACTTATAATTGCTAAAACTATCGTTCACCTAAAAATGAAAAGTTTATTATTAATTATTCTATTTCTATCTCATGTCATTCCAAAGACTTAAGAATTTTGTTTATCTCTGGAACACAAGCTAAGATGTTTAGATGAAATTAGAGAGCTTTCAATAGCTAAATTTAGTTATTTTACTATTATGTAGCACTTTGTTGTTTTTATCTTGAGCTCTACAACAATTTAAAGCTAACACTTTATCATGCATGAGATATTTCAAAAGACACTCCAGCCTGATCTCACATGGAAATGTAACTATAATAAATTTTGTCAGTTTAGTGGCTTATTCTTCAGTCATAGTTCAATGATATGAAAATGTTATTTTTTTAAGGAGGTGTGGCACCATACCCCACTTCTAAACCCAACCATCATTGGGAGATGTTTGTACTAAAATGTTCATATAAGATCATAGAAATTCATCTACAATAGCCACTAAGTCAGAAAGTTACGAAATGGTGTGAGCTAGCGTTAGACAATCAGTTCAGTCTGTTTTTTCGTTGAAAATATTAGTACATTAGTCAATTTTACAACTAAAAAAGGGCTCATGCTCATAAAACCATTTTTAGTCATTTTGTGTGTGTGTGTGTGTGTGTGTGTGTGTGTGTGTGTGTGTGTGTGTGTGTGTGTGTGTGTGTGCGTGTGATTGACTTCATCAGAAGTAACTGAGAAAGAACACAATCAATACTGTACCACACACTTAGCTTCAAAGTTTGTGTTGTTGCTCTGTTCTTTTGCTAAGACGCAAAAGCGCAGCCGGCTTCGTCAGGGGAACACTTCTCTGAGCAATTTGAAGGATCAGCCTTGGGGTCACTGCAGGGCTCGGTCGGGCTGTTTTTGCCGCACTCACTGTTTGTTTTTATTATCAAACTCCGTTCTGTTTTAGCGATTCCAACAGCAGCACCCGGGAGCACAACAGTCGGCAGTGGAGTGTCAAATCCCATGGGTTTTCCCACCCTCCCATCTGTTTCTTTCCTTGTAAAGCAGGCAAAGATGTAGATTTGTTACTTTAGCATCAGTGTAAAGCACTTCTGGCAATAGATGCATGCCTGTAGCTGGTTTTCAGGAGTTTTTTTTTTTTTTGCAGTTTGATTGTGTTTCTCAGTACGCATCTCTCTGCTGTGCGCGTTTTTACCTGAAGGATGTAATTTGGGGATTGTTTGCTTTTCTGCAATGCGCTACTAAATGTTCCCTGGCAGATGTTGAAATGACGTTCAACAGATGTGTTGCATTTATGGCTCAGAATGTTTAAATTGGGTGCATTAAATTGGAATGTAAAGAGCTCAAGCAATGAATGTGGTGAGGACATCTGATTATATTTGGTACAGTTTTTAATGGTTTTTAATAATAATAATAATAATAATAATAATAATAATAATGTTTTATTAATATTATTATTATTATTAGTAGTAATAGTAGTAGTAGTAGTAGTAGTGGTAGAAGTAGTAGTATTACTATTGCTATTACTATTATTATGGTTTAATAATAATAATAAAACATTATTATTATTATTATTATTATTATTATTATTATTATTAATATTATTATTTTAATAGTAATATTAACAGCTATAAAATAGGATTTATGTATTTTTTATGCACAGCTATTTTACATTTTTAATGACCACAAAATAATGATTTATTAAATGATTAATTAATATTTAATTTATTATTAAACTGTAGTGAAATATGTCAGAATATGCTATACAGGAAGTGCTATTTATTTATTAATTACATTTTTGTGTACAACTATGCTAAATTTTCCATTTCTGATGAAAATGTTTGCACACAACCACTTATTAGTAATAAAAAAACTTTTATTCACAAAATTGTGAAATGAAAGGAACCATTTAAAAACCATATGAAATCTACATACATAAAAAGAGTTCAGGAAGAATAAATTAGCCCTTAAATATGAATACCCATATACTGCACCATTGACCTATTATATTCTGTTCACTTATTAAAATGAAAATGTGAGAGAGTATGACATGCAATGTTTTGTTTATAAATGCATACAGCGTTTTGGTGATTACATTGAAACTCTATGTAGTTTTCAGAATATAACACAGAATATACATACTTCATACTATAGCATTATACTGTTCTGAATACATTCAATGTTGGTCAGAGTTTTACAGTGTTTACAGCAGGAGCAGAGAGCGAGATGATGAATAAATGGCCCCTTTCGCTGAGAGAGTCATAGCAAAACCGCTAAAAGATTCATGATGCCTCTCATTTTTAGTGTAACATTTAAATTTTTTAAAGGGGCCCTTATTAATGTTTGGTCCCAGGGATATTCTTAATGAGATGTGAATTTTTCATCGGAGAAACATCTTCTGTTCATTTTGCGGTCAGGATGATTTAAATTAGACTGAGAAAATGCCCATTAGACGTGATGAAGACTTGCACACATGGATTTCAGGAACTATTAATGTTTTACTTTGTAAAGATACTTGTTCACTTTTTATTGAGACTTTTAGTAAAGAAATTTGCTGTCGTATAAAATAAGATGTGTAATTTATAACTAATTTGTTACTGAAAATGCATTAACTGTCTGTTAAAAAATTATACTATTTACCACGTTTAATATATATATATATATATATATATATATATATATATATATATATATATATATATATATATATATATATATATATATATATATATATATATATATATATATATATATATATATATATATATATATATATATAGTTTATGTTATGTACATTGTGCTGGATGCCTTTATTTAATACCCTAATTAAATAGAGAAACCGGGATCCTCTCTCTTTACTATATTTCTTAGCTAAAAGACTTTCTTACAGTATGTATTATCTTTTAAGTAATAATTAGATTCATACCCTACCACAAGGTATCTTGATAGGTTCTGCGAACGAAACCAATGTCCACTCCATGAAGAACATTTATAAATATACACATATATATAATAAATTCAGTGAAAAATACGAACAAATACAAGAACAAAACAAAATCCTTTAATTTAAGCCTAAGACTTAATGCACCCAGAAGTCTGTTCGAGTGTGCTGCTGGTTTATATGTCCCAGCCTTTTATACAGTATTCAAGCCTTTAAATACAGGTGTACCTTCAATATTAGAGGTTGTATTAAGTTGTTACTGCTTATATCCTTGGTAAATCTTTATCAGGATAGCTTGTAGTATATCTCTAAAACTGTTTATCAACATTTGGTCCTCCAAAGCCATATTTTTAGCTGGCTAAGAATATCTCCTTTTGATGATAAAGTTCCTGTGCCTCTTTCAGTTTGCAATTGTAACAATTGGTTAGAACAGTGCTTCTTCACCACATTCCTTGAGGACCACCAGCTCTGCACATTTTTCATGTCTCTTTAACCAGACACTGATTCAGATCATCAGATCATTAGCAAAGACTGAAAGACCTGTAATGGGTGTGACAAAGGAGACATCCAAGGCATGCAATGCTGGTGGTCCTCCAGGGACATGGTTGAGAAAAACTGGGTTAGAACTGTCATCCTCTGGCGCCAGAAGATGGCTGACGCACTTCAGTACGTTGTCTTTGACCTCTTCAAACCCTGTCAGAGACATCGCTCTCATCTCTTATGCTTCTTCTCATCACTGACATCTGTTTTTGTAAGCATAGGAATATCCGCATTAATGTCATTAAACCAACCAGACACTACAACATTCAAAATAACATTAAATAGTGTATCTACAACTAAAAATAAAATAAAGCACTTTACAGACATTAAAAATAATTTATATAAATATACAACATAATTACTAAAACTTTACAAAAAAAATGCACAAAAATATGTGTGTTTTCTAATAATTTATTTGAATATTATTATTTAAATTTGAATTTGAATATTTGAATATTTTGAATTTGAATATTTTGAATTTTGAACTTTAAGTATTAAAATATCTACAGCTCATTTAAAAATTTAAATATAAACTATACAGACATTTAAACATGGTTAAACATAAAAAACATACAAAATTATTAATATATTATTGTATATTTTATTAACTGTCATTATCATTTATAATAATAACAACAATAATTATAATAAATATTAAAATAAATAATAAATAAAATAAATAATAATATTATTATTAGTAGCAGTATTACTAAGTAAACAAAACTGTGCTAATCATAGATTATTTATTTAGATTTTTTTCCTGCTATAAAATTTTACCATGAACCTGGGATATTCCCCTCAGTAATTTTACATTCTGACCTAGATCTTGCCACCTCTTTCTCAAACATGAGCCTTATGTACACATACTGTTAATCCTTCATAATTAAATCTGGTTTCCCGGATTGTTCTAGAAGCTCCGGGTGACTGTGAAATGCTGCAGTGCTATAAGGCCTCTCCCCTGCCCTCCTGTCATGTGCGAAATGCTTGAGTGTGTTAGTCGGAGCCCCGGGACGACTGGTAATGATCAGGTTTTAATTAAGACCCTTTACACACTATAGCAGAGCTCCCCTGCTCACCGGGGAAGAGCCTAGGCTGAAAACAGTGTAGACTTTAAAGGAGAAAATAGGAGAGAAAATATTTGATTAAATCAAGAGATCTCAACAGACTGTCAGATTCAATACAATTCAGGGAGGCTTCGTATTTTGTGTTTTTAAACGATTCTTTAATTGCATTCTTCTGTGAATCGTGTTTCGTTTGAAAATGTTAGATTTATCAGCTGTTTTTCTTGGATTTGCTAGTGTCTGTTTTTGGCTCACATTACATATTAAATCTATTTGGTTGAAAAGACAAATATCAGATACAGCTGATCTCTCAATCGCTGTGACAATACAGACATAGGCTCATTCTGAAAACGTAGCCCTATATACATTTCTGGAGAAGGCAAATTATGTATCTAGAAGGACGTATGGCTGCATTTTGTCTTTAAAACGAATGCTACAGGGTGGTATGACGCCATTCCATTTTGCATTTACCAGCTCCGTATTGATGGCTTTTCCACTGTTTACTCACTTTGGGCCTGAAGTGTGACAAGAAAATTTCCCCCACACCATTACACCCACACCACCAGCCTGAATCGTTCATACAAGGCAGGATGGATCCATGCTTTCATGTTGTTGATGCCAAATTCTGACCCTACCATTCGAATGTCGCAGCAGAAATCGAGACTCATTTTTCCAATCTTCTATTGTCCAATTTTGGTGAGCCTTGTGCAAATTGTAGCCTCAGTTTCCTGTTCTTAGCTAGAGTGGCACTCGGTGTGGTCTTTGGCTGCTGTAGCCCATCCACTTTAAGGTTGGAAGGGTTGTGCATTCAGGGATGCTCTTCTGCATACCTCGGTTGTGATTTGAGTGGTTATTTGAGTTACTGTTGCCTTTCTATCAGCTCGAACCAGTCTGGCCATTCTCCTCTGACCTCTGGCATCAGCAAGGCATTTGCGCCCACAGAACTGCCGCTCACTGGATCTTTCCTCCTTTTCTAGGTATAATGTATGTATATTAGCTTCAGTCAATTTGTTAAAGTGAGAGCAGCTTTACATCTGACGTGATAAGAAAATGAGTTTGCAAATGTTAATGTATTTGATTGTTCTGAATAGTTAAACATTTAAGGCGATATAAAAAGGGCAAAATGGGAGAAATCTGGTAACATAAAATTGCACTAAATTGCACCCTATTCATCTACTGTTCTCCTTTAATAATATATAAAACGCTCAAAAGTGTGCCTAAAGACCTATTTCACATTCACACTGTGCATTTAATAGTGTGTACTGTATGTATAGTGTAAGTGTGTGAAGACTGTCCTTGACGCAGTCGCTCTCTCCTGTCCAGCAGAGAAATGAGGGCAGCTCTCCCTCAGGTAACCACCTACCGTCACTACAATTCCTCTCTCGGCGTGTGTTAGTGTGTGTGTGTTCGGCTCCCTGTCGCCGTGATTGATGGATGCAGCTGGACGTATTGAATATGGGTGTGAGGTCATAACTCAGATGAGATGGGAAGGTGGAGCGCTGTACTTTTTCTGTCAGGAGATGGACAGATAGAGAATGCAGATGAAAGGTTCATCTGATAGCCGGAGTGTGACTGTGATGTTGCTGCGGTGGCATTAAAAAGATGTGCGCACTCGCTTGTGAGAAACAAACATGCGGATGTGCGTCTGCCAAGCTTTAAAATGGTGATTTACAAATAAATTACACCAGCGGTCCATTTCTTTTGTCATTCTCTCACACGCTTACACTATATTTGGGAGTGTTATCACAGCTCTACATTTCGTGGGCCTGAAAACCATTTCCTGGTCAAATTGTTCCTATTCTTTGGATGATGAGATGTTTTCTATTCCTTTTATTTTCCACCGGAGATTTTAACATATCTCTTCTGGTGGAGAATGAAGTAATTTTTGAGCTCAAAGGCGTAAATTTTGAAACCTTTACATTTGTAGAACAATTGGCACTTGTGTCTGTCAAAAATCCAAATCTACCTAGCCTTATATACCTTGCAAATTAGCCAAGGTTTTTACTATAGTAAAAGTGTAATAGCAAAACCATGGTTAATCTGTGGTTGTCGTTGGTTTAACTGTACAAATGTTGTTGCAATATCAATTATATTAACACATTGCGTTACAAACAAGCTTGCAACATGCTCATTTTTATCAAAAGAGCTAAATCATGTTAGCATTTTAGCCACATGTTAAATCATGCTGTCAAATAATTTACACATTGGAGACATGCTAACACAAAACTTGCTAGCAATTATGTAACAATGTGATAATCATGCTTGTAAGCAACATGTGGGACATACTAGTAACACGCCAAAACATGCTAACACACTGTAAAAAATGTTTGGAGTGCATTAGACTATTAAAAACATGATGCTAATGTAATGAAATAGTAACATACTAGTAACAAACACATGGTAACACCAAGTTGAAAAGGTGGACATTTCAAAACATTTATATTTGAAGAACAATTGACACTTGTGTCTGTCAAAAATCCTAATTTATCTAGCCTCATGCAGTAGACTATACCTAGACAGTCAGCCAAGGTTTTTACTATTGTAAAAGTGTAGTAGCAAAACAATGGGTAATCTGTGGTTGTCATTGTTTTAACTGTGCAAATGTTGTTGTAAAATCAATTACTTTAGGACATTGTGTTACAAACAAGCTAGGACATGTTATGAAAAATGCTAATATTTCCCTACCGAAAAAAAAAAAAAAAAAACAGCTTAAACTGATTTCCAGCCATTTCCAGCCTGGTCTTAGCTGGTCAGGCTGGGAGATGACCAGCTAAAACCAGCTTGACCAGCCTAGCCAGGATGGGAGCCCAGCCAAAACCTGCTATGTCCAGCCTTAACCAGGCTGGTCAAGCTGGTTTTAACTGGATTTAGCTGGTCATTTTCCAGCCAGACCAGCTAAAACCAGATACAGCCAGGAAATCAGCCTGGAAATGGCCAAAACCCCTCTAAAATCAGGCTGGTCAACCAGCTAAAACCAGCCAACCAGCCTAGGTTGGTTTAAGCTGGACACATTAGAAACATGCTAACACAAAACATCCTAGTAATGTGGTAGAACATCAGAAATTATGCTAATGTGAAAGCAATGGACTGAATCATGTTAGCAATGTTACACATTCACGCTTACCAAAAATTATGGTTGTAACTAACATGCTAACAAACATGTAAACTGTTAACAAGCTAGCAATGAGGTAAAACATTTTAGGTATATGCTAATATTGTAGTGTGATAACATTTTAGCATACTAACAATGTTATAATCATGCTAGTAAACAATTAATATGTAAGACATACTAGTAACATGACAAAATATGCTAACACTGTAAAACATGTTTGCAGTGTATTCGATTATTAAAAAAATAATGCTAATGTAATGAAATATTTGAGTCATTAATTAATGTTCACAATATCTTAAAGCATGCTAGCATTGTACAAAAAAATGCTATTACGAACACATGGTAGCACTAAGTTAAAAAAAGTGTACAAACTGCTAACATTCTAGCAAAATGCTAAATCATTATGTAAAGATTTCAGTATTTCAATCATGCTAAAAATGTGCTAATAAATATTAAACTATTATACTATATTAGCATGCTAACCATGTTAATCATGCTAGTAACCAATTAACATGCTAAAACACTGCAAAATGTGTTTGCAGTGCACTATTGAAAATATGCTACTAATGTGATGAAATCTGTAATATGCTAAAGTTCCCAATGTGCTAAATCATGCTAGCAATGTTAATTCATGCTATTAATGAACATACCATAGCGACACAATAAAAAATGAACCAACATTTAAACAATGCTAGCAATGTGTAAGAAGACTGGAATGCTAACATGGAAGAAAGTAGTAAATCATGTCAGAAACATGCTTGCAGCTTGCTAACACATGCTAAAAAACATGTTAGCTTGCAATAACACTTGCAAGCTGGTGTTGTTTATTTCAGTGTTATTACTTTTTTTTTTGTTCTGTGCCATGCGCACGTGTTGTATCCGTTTGTTGGCTCATTTGCATTCAGATTACTCTTGTTCTGTGTCTGCTACATCTAAAGCTAATGCAGCGAAGGAAAAGATTGATTGCCAAGACTTTGGCTGAGTCCATGAGCATCAGGAAGCATTGAGAAAGCTTTCCATCTCTGTTTGCTTTCCCATCTCTCCCAACAGGAGAAACAGCACAGGTCATGCAAAATTCAACAGCCACCAAGGGCACAATGCAAGAAAGAGGCATGAAAAAGCATCAAATACAGACACACACACACTTTTCTGTCCTTGAAAGTGTGCTTGGGTATATACTGTACATCAAGCAAGTTTTGATTATTATTAATTTTGCTACTTTTAAGTCTGTGTTGACCACTTTTTCAGAGAGTTTGGCTTTGTGAGGTCGCAAGTCAGTTATATAGTTCCAAAATGCGAAATTCTGTCCTTTTCTTTTATTCCCCATTGAGTCAAAGCACAAGTTTTGTGCATTTGTGGCCTTCAAGCAACAGTGGAATTACTTTTCTGTTTGGAGACACAAAGTTTTCACTTTTCGTTTCTGATATCATGCCGCAGTGCTAAGCTTGAAATTGAGTTTTCGAATATGTCAGCTGTTTTGAGTGACCGCTTAAACTTCAGGGCCATTTTGAGTTCAGAATGGGAATAAAATTGAGAAAAAGAGTTTATACATTAAAATATATGTCAAAAGTATAACTCAAAGAAAAATATTGTGGCTTGTTTAAACTAAATGAGCTGATTCAACACAATTAGTGAGTTTTCATGGGGCTACAACTTAATTGTTTTATGTTTAATCTGCTTAAATTTGTTAAACAGCCATCCTAATTAATCAGCCTTAGGACAACATGAAGGAATTGTGAGGAACCTAGCATTTTTACAGTTTAATATATGTCAAAGTATACAATAAAATGTACAATTTTATATATATTATTCATCAATTTATATATTCATCAATTTCATTTTTCTTAGACTAAGTCCCTTTATTAATCAGGGGTAGCCACAGTGAAATTCACTGCCATATAAAGTTGAAGTCAGAATTATTATCTCCCCCCCCCCCCTTTGTTTTTGTTTTTTTCTTTTTAAAATTTTTCCCAAATTATGTTTAACAGAGCAAGGAAATTTTTACAGCATGTCTGGTATTTTTTTCTTCTAGAAAAGTATTATTTGTTTATTTAGGCTAGAAAAAAAGCAGATATTTTTCTTACCATTTTAAGGTCAATATTATTAACCCCTTTAAGCTGAATTTTTTTATAGTCTACAGAGCAATCCATCGTTATACAATAGTTTGCCTAGTTAGCTAAACCTGCCTAGCTAACTTAATTAACCTAATCAAGTTTTTTAATGTCACTTTAAGCTGTATAGAAGTGTCTTGAAAAATATCTAGTCAGATATTATTTACTGTTATCATGGCGATATTAAGATAAGTCAGTTATTTGAAATGAGTTTTTAAAACTATTATGTTTAGATAGGTGCTGAAAAAAAATCTTTTCTCCATTTAACAAAAATTGGGGATAAAATAAGGGGGGTAGGGGGGGTTTCAGACTTTAGACTTCAATCGTATATATATAACAAGGCCTTTCTCAAAAATTATTCATATAAAAATGTCATGGTACAGTTTATGTAAAAAAAAAAAAAAAAACATTAAAATGTCATTATATATGTCAAAATATACATACAAATGCCATTATACATATCAAAAACATACATAAAAATGTCCTGTCAAAAATTATATATTAAATGTGTCATTGTGTCAAAGTATACATTAAAAAGTCATTGCGCTCATGTGTGTGTGTGTATGTGTGTGTACACAGATATATACACTAATATGTCATTTTAAAAATTATGTAATTTATATTTAAAATATTCTTGTCAAAAATGTGTAATTATATATAATGCTATACTAATATTTAATGTCTTAAATATGACAAAATTTTAATAGATAATCCCTCTAAGTGTTTCACTTTGCATTATAGCTGTACGATAACTTTTTTAAATAATTGATTGTGTGTTTATAATATATATTTAGTGATTATCTACAAACTATTGTGTAATCTTTGTATATTGACAAATATATATTAGTTTTCTTAATTTGTAATGTTGTTAAATGACAGTATAGAAATATATAATAGAAATACAAAAAATCTATTGTACTATTTCTGTTTTTTTGTGTGTTTTGTTAAATAGTTTTAATTTATTATCTTGTCATTTCATTCTAATGTGAGATTTACTGTACTAGCCATTTCTGAGCGGACTCTAGTTGAATTTTTGTTTTTTTACTAGTGGGTGAATGAGATTCTACACCTAAAAACTCTTTCCAAACCTCTTACGTTCTCACTCAGTAATGTCCCGATCAGAATCCCCCACACTTCTGCTCACTGAGCGATAACAAATTGTTGGATTTCTTCAGGGGTTTGTCAAATCCCCGGTCATCCTGTAGCAGCATTAGCCTCCGCTGCTGGAGAAGATCCTCTCATTCCTCTGCGGAGGCTCAGATGGAGGAGACCGGGGAAAGACAATGAGAAAAGGAGATGATAAAAGACACGGAATAAAGTCTGTGTGCGACTGGTCAAGTGTGTCTGCTTTTTGTGCATCATATCCGGACCTGAAGGGCAGGTTAGGGTGTTGCTGGAAATGCAGTTCTCTGTAAATAGTTGGTCCAAAAGGGTGCTTTATGTAATTGATGCTCAGTTCCAGAAATAGAAGTGTACTCTGATCGGAGCGAACACACCAGCAGCTTTAGGACGTCACACTTGGACTCTCCCATAATGTCCTAACACCATATGTGAGATCTAAACATAATTTCTGTTCTAAAATTAAGCGAGCTTCCTGCTTATGCAGCATTTAAAGGACATCTTAGTTATGCAACCCAGGCACATTCTGAAAATGTACCCCTTTGTACATTTATGGAGAGTGCCAAATACGTCCCTGGAGGTATGTTTTTGTTTTCATGAACCCACCAGAGGCCGCTGTGTACGCTTTTCAGATCTCAAATTTCTCTCGCGAGTGCCATTCGTGGCTGCTGTTCTCATGTAAATCTGTCAGTGGCCAGTGTCGACTGACTGACTGACTGATTGACTGACCTATGCTCCTCCTTCCCAGAACCTGTCCAATAATGTTTCACAATCCCAGATTGACCCGCCCACCCACTTCCCTAAACCTAATCAATATTGTTTTCATAAGCAATCCAGAAAAAAAGCCACATTTTCCACATTTTCAGATTTTATCACGTTCCCACTCTGTTATTTACTTGTTTATTTTATTTTTTTGCTTCTGTTTTTGTCTTACCTGCTTTCTGGAATGGTACTTTGCCTGACTTGAACATCGTTGTTGCAGTCAGCTCTTCTTTGTGTCTGTACTGTATGTGGCGAGCCACTGGACAATCTGGTAACAGCAGTAAGTGGTCAGCTGAAAAGGGCTAAATGGAACGGCATCATATCACCTCGTAGTGTTCATTTTAAAGATGAAATACAGGCATACGTACTTCTGGCTACAAAATCTGCGATCTTTAGAAATGTATATAGGGCTACTTTTTTAGAATGAGCCTATTTAGCAGTTATGTTGTGAATAAAGCAAATTGAATTTTGATAATTACAAATTAATTTCCATCCTTGGTTGTGCATCAGAGGAATAGTTTTATTACAGTTGTGAAAAATATGAATCGCATTCATTTCAAACTATTATTATTATTTGTATTATTATTAATCGTAATATTAGTATGCATAATTGTCAGTGTTTCTCACAAATGAGAACTGAAATGAAATTGAAATTCAAGGGTCTAATGAAATTGCATATTTTAAATCTTAAAATGTGCACAATTAAAAAAAAAAACTAACACTTATTTATAATGGAACATATTGGGTCTATTTTTCATGAATTGTGCTTGACAAGTAATTGTAGGGTTAAAAATAAAGCTCTGTTAAGACTTATAACTTACTATTTTTTATTATTAATATCTGTCCATTTTAATTTTTTTGTAATTGTTGCTGTCTTTTGGACTAATTGAACATTTTTATATGTCTATTATTATTATTTTTGTTAAAACAGACACATATTATGTTTGTATGTATCAACATATAATTTCTTAATATAATTAAAATACTTTGTTTTACCATGTTTAGACATTACCAAAAAAAAAGCAAAATTACAACACAAATTAAATCATTTCAGCTGTTGGAGTTTATAATTGAATTTGAGCAATACATCTTACTGTGTTTTTGGAACTGAAATATATGTACTAGAGCTTAACTTGCTTAAATGTGTTCTATCTAATTCTCTCTGTGTGACCTTCCTCTATTGTCCTGCACCTGTATCATGGCCTTACTCTTCTTACTCTCTCAAATAAATCTGTCCAGGTCACTGGAACAAATCCATGCCTAATAAGTGAAATAAACCCCGAATCCTCAAGTGCACTTCTGAGACAGTGTATCTTTCAAGATAAATACTTCTTTGCACTTCAAAAAATAAATAAATAAAATGCGGGTGTGCGGTGCTCTTTTGGGAGTAGATTTAATATTGCAAATCAGACTGTTATTAAGAGAATGTCAAGTTTATGTGGTGCACAGAAAAACGAATGTCCTGCAGTTCTGGCCATGTAAAGTGTGTGCTTTGTGTGTGTGTGCATGTATGTAAGCTGGAATCATGATATTAAGGTTGTGTCACAGGCGGTTGCCATCTGTTATCAGGGCTCTGAGGAATCATAGAGGGACGGCAAATGTCACGACTGTCTCTGCAGGGGGTGTGTGAGTGTTTGTGTGTGTGAAACCATGACTTGCAGGTAGGCTATGAAAAAGTCTGACTTGTGACACCTTTGATGTGATCAGTTAATACATTAGTGACAATTAATGCAAAACTGAGCAATGTTTGTTGATTAATTTTAAATAAATGATCTGAGATCACTTTGAATGATTTATTATTTAATTAAAATGTAATTATATTAACCTGATTTGTGATAAGATAATATTATATGCACAAATATAACTTTTAAATATGTAAGTTTATTTTATAAAAGGTGTAAATGCTAATATTTATGAATACACACATGGATATGATCATACAAGTAAACACATAAAATGATAATGGATTTGCACAAATTAACAAGTTGTATTCATTAAACAAAACAATGTAGTGTTACAGTAGGACAAACACACTGTATACTGTAATCCTAATAATAATAATTATTATTATTTTATTTTATAGTCATCATGAATACTGAAACAACTGGATGTGAGTCTTTAAATATCTTCTGGACACTGCAGTTTTCAAAAGCAGTCTCTTAGGGGTATTTTTAGATTGCCTTTTGATGTACATAAAACAGATCATCTTCTGTTTTGTATAAATAAATAAATACATAAAAAAAGCAATCTTAAAATACACTAAAGATTTCACACTAATTTTAGAAATGCAAATGGCACATATTTTGTATAATTTCATAAATGCCTCAAACCATTATGTGCCTAATCAAAGCATTAATTTATGAATTTATTTTGTTAAATATATTTCAACAAAGAAACATAGAGGTGGTTAAATACATTTGAGCACACCACACATATTCAGCATAAATAGAATAAATATAAAATAAATGCTAATTTAAGTGTTTGCACAGATGGTCTTCATAATAATAATAATAAAAAAAAGGTGTATTATTGCAGCACTACACATCTAAACAGACGTTAAAATCCACAAGTAGCAGTTTTGAATATTGCTGTATTCACTATGTAATAATTCTAAAGGAAAAGTGTTTTATTAAAATGTAAATTGACATTATATGGGTTCAATTTGCAAGCATTATTTAAAAATATAACATGGATGTATGGATGGATGGATGAAATGATCGACAGATGAAATCGGTAGACAAATATATGAAGGGATGTGCATGTATGGATAACTGAATAAAAAGATGGACCGATTGATGGATGGATGGATGAATAAAGAGATGGATAAATGGATGGATGGATTAATGCATGGATGAGTAGATTAAAGGATGAACAGCTGATGAATGAATAGATTGACTGGTAGATAAATGATTAAAGAAATAGATGGAGTGATGAATAAAGAGACTGATGGATGTATAAATTGATGGTGTATGGATGGATGAATAATGAGATAAATGGTGATTGCAAGAATGGATGAATGAATAAAAAATGTATTAATGGATGGATGAATGGATAAAGGGATGGATGGGTAAAGAGACGGATTATGTATTGGTGGATGGATGGATGATAAAGACAGATGATGGATGGATGAATGAATAAAAAGATGGATGGATGGGTGGATAAATGGATGGACGAGTAGATTAAATGTTGTATGAATACATTTATGAATAAATAATTAAATAAATGAATGAATGAATGAATGAATGAATGAATGAATGAATAAATAAATAAATAAGAAAGGGATGGATGGATGGATGGATGGATGGATGGATGGATGAATAAATATATTGATGGATGGATGTATGGATGGACGAATAAAGAGATGGAGGATGAATGAATGGATTGATGATGGATGCATGAATGGTTAAATGGAAGAGTGTATGGATGGAAGAATAATGAGATAAACAGTGATTGTAAGAATAGATGAATGAGTAGAGAGATGAAGAGATGGATGGATAAAGAGATGGATGATGGATGCATGGATTAATGGATAGTTGATAGATGGATGATAAAGACATGTTTGATGGATGAATGGATGGATAGATGGATGAACGAATGGATGAATGCATGAAGAAATTGATAAATTAATGATTGGACGCATAGCTTAATGATGGATGGATAAATGAATAGATGTGTAGCGAGATTGATAGATAAACAGATCGAATTGAACAGAATAGATTTATAAATGAAGATGCTGTTTACTGCCCTGTGATCATGTGCTCATACCAATAACTATGGTGTGGTGTTTCATGTCTCATGTAAAGTATAAACATAGTCAAGGCTTCACACTGGCTCTGATACCTCACCAGTCTGTTTACCATATATATGTGTGTGACTCTAAACCTGAACTTCAGTACTAACATGGCCATTTTTTTATATATTCTTTTTCCATAAACAGCAATTTCCATGTGTGTTTGCATCTGCCACGACTCAGATGTCTGATGCACGCAGGTCTCCCTCCCTAAGACTCTATAAGCAGCCAGATTAAATGTGACATCTAAGTGTAGCTCGTGAGCCGCGGGGAGATCATTTACCAGAGCCGCCGCTTACCTGCGCCGCGCGGTAATGAGCCTTCAGCTGGATCACACAGGACACCAGCAAAAAAAAATAAAAATCCAGCCGGAAACGGGTAGTTATTTCTTGTCAGGGCACTTATCAGACCACACACATGCGGAAATGATACACACTTTTCACTGATGTACTGACAGCCTATTAGCCAGCCATCAGAATCACGGCTCCACAAATCCAGGGAGGCAGAGAAAATATTGAAAGCGTCTGTCAATCTGATTGAATTGTAACGGTGTTGATGTTATTTGTCTGCATGCGTGCGTGTGTGTTTGTATCTTTAGTCCTGTTTTTGTGCTCCTCTCCAATTAGCCGATGGCAAACAGAATGACGGCGCACTCTTGTAGTAATTGCACTTTGATCCCATCTCGTCTAGGTGTTTTTGAGGACTGTAGTGTTAGATTCTGAGTTCATACTTAATTGCGGAGCTGTAGGTGTATCAGTGCCCGTCTGCTGTAACAACACAACACTCCAGCAAGACTCCGGTGCATTCATTAACAGCTTTAAAGTGTCTACACTGACAAAGAAGCACAAATGTTGAGGAATAATGACAACGGTGGATATTTATGTGGTTTATGTAAGTAGAGCCTGTTCTTGGATCAACCCAGGCTCATTGGAAATATGTGCCCTGGACTACACTTTTGAGAACCAGCAAAAATGTACCCTGGACTACATTTTCTTGCAGTTTTAGTTCTCACAAATCCACTAGATGGTGCTGTGTATATTTTTGACAATCTCAAATACATTACTGGGGCATGTTTTCTCATTTGTACCACCCACCAGAGGCCACTGTTTCCATTTGCTGCTGTTAACCTCATGCTGCTTTTTTAGGTTTTCTGGTTTCTGGAACCGACTTTTATCAAACCCTTGTCTGCATCCCAAGCATGTTGCCATTTACCTATAGTGTTCGTTTTACACATAAAATGCAGTCATATGCACCCATGAGCACATTTTTGTCGGCTTTCCAAAAACGTACACCTGGACACATTTTCCTTATGAGCCTGTGTTGTCTTGGATCTTCATTGACGACAACTTTTAAAGTATTTTTTATCTTCTAACCAGGCATATTAGCATCATGTCATTATTAGAGATTATTAGTAATTCCATTGGGATAGGAGAAAAAAGGCAGGACTCTTTTGTGTAATCCCTGACAAGCCTGAATTGTAGTAAAATTATGATAAATGTTCATTTTATTTGGGGTGAACTTTAAGAACTTTCCCTAAATATAAGTATTTCTAGCTTATTTTCTGTTCTATGGCATAATTTTTTTTTTAATTTTGACTTTATCCTCAAAATAGTAATCTCAGATTTTAGAATGTAATTATGAATTCATCAGATTATTACTATGTTTATCGCATCTGATTAAGGCCTTAGGTATGTTCTTCCATTTAAATTGATTATTTGATACAATGCACTTATATGTACATGTGTTTACATTGCACTTATATTTTTTAAATGATCTGCATGACATCTGGAGTTACATTTATAATTACTGTACGCTGTTGACCGATCATTTGCACCCACCAAATCTGTCCTTAACCCCATATCCCACCTCAGTAGCACCATATGTGTTAAGATGTGCAAGATAATATGAACACAACATGTACATTGCATTTATATTTGGATGCTAAATACCTAGTAGTTAATATCTAGTACCTTTTTTCCCTCAAAACAATATTACAGATTTAATGTTATGTCAATTATTGTAAAAAGTATTTATGTAACTAATTTAATTAATTTGCGTGTCTATTACTTCAGTGTAATAGTTGCGAAGTGGATGCTGATAACAGATACGTGAAGAATCAAAATGGGAACAAGGCAAGAATCAAAAACACGGCAAATTCACATTTCTTCGTAATGTTCAAGAAGAAACAAGACTCTGCAATGTGAAAGTGAAGTGTCCCTATAGTCCTACTAATCAGTCCATGTAATCAGTGAGATGAACTACAGCTGTGTCTGTGTGTGAATGTCCCGATTATTGTCAGCTGCTGCTGGAGTTGATGGGTGCAAAGAGTTTAGGGAGTGTTAGTTTGTTTGGTATACCGGAATCTCCAGCGGAGAAAACACCACTGGCGATCGCAACAATGATATTAAGAAAAATAACTATTTTAATAACTATAATAGCTTTAATTTCAGTGCTACAATATGACACTTAGTTAATAATAGTTTTCAGTTTTACTATATCAATATTGATTTATTTTCTTAAAAGGCCTGTTTATATAATTTATCAAAATATTGTATATATATAATTTTATAATTGCCACAAAAATGTCCATACAGGCTTAATTTGTAAAATTGAAACACTAATATGCATAATTGTACATATCTTTACATTATTTATATGTTTATCCCTTTAATGTTTTACATGAATTGTGGAAATCTTTACTATATATAAAGTTTAAAAAAAGCACAATGAAGTCTTCATGTAATTTACTACCCATCTAGAAGTGTGTCTAATCTTATTATGCTCATATTACGACATATACAGAGCAGAATAATGTGACCTTTATTGCCAAGAAAGCAGCTATTAAAACATTGACATCTCAAGCAATTTACTGACAAAATATGTCTCTCTTCCAAGAAATAGTCAATGGGGGCTGAGATATTGATGGAAGCTAAAGGTCAGTGGAGATAATTCATTGATGATTCAAGAGCTGATTTATATTATTTCCTGATACACTAGAAGACCTGAAGCATGTGGTGCCACTCCATTTTAAAAGACTCACCACAGACCAAAAATCTTTTTTTCATGCACCTGTCAGTTTTTGGCTTTCCATGATGTGCATTCTTTCAGTCTAATGGAAAGAAAACTTCTAAGATGCTCTGTTAAGTGTTTCTTTTATCTCACTTTATCAATTTGTGCCTGTAGATTTCAATTATGATACACATTTGAAACTGATTTGAACATTAGATTGTTTTACCTCATGAACTGAGCCACGTGTCTTCACTTCAGGTTATATGCATCAAACTTCACAGTTTTATTCATATATATATATATATATATATATATATATATATATATATATATATATATATATATATATATATATATATATATATATATATAATGTAAAAGATTTAACTGAGGAATATGCTCAGGTAACATGCCTGATTAAGTACAATTTATTTTAAACACAAATTGTATTTTCCCCCTCCTGCCTGTGTACTGCTTCTGAATTATGAAGTGGTAAAAAGAGAGACCACCAATATCTTCTGTTAAAATATTGATGCATTTATAGGACTTTTTGGGGTTGGCCACAGCTGATACTGAGTGTGTTGGTATTAAAAAAACAATTCGGTGATTCCGATACCAATATTGGCCAATACAGTACTACCTAGTTTTTGTTTCCCTCTTTATCCCATTAGTTTACGTGGATTTAATCCATTTAACATTCACACTTGCAACATTTTAAGAGAGGCAAATTTAAAATATCATTGGGGGTCAGAAAAAAACTAACTACTTTGACTTTTTATTTTGTTCAATCTCTAATTACAAACTTTAATTGTAAAATGATGGCAAACTTTCCATGTTTGGGTGAACTTTTTTAGAACTGTCCCTTGATAAAAGATAAATAGAGAGACTATCAACTATTTTGTGCAATCCTTAATTACAAACCTAAATTGTAGTAAAATTGTGGCAATTTATTTTCTTTTTGGATAAACTTTTAAGAATATTTTCCTAATAAATTGCAAATATTTCTGTTTCTGAACTATGGAGTGATAAATATAGAGACCACCAACTAAAAATGAAACTAAAATTTCCAACTGATGATTTTTTTTTTGGGGGGGGGGGGGGGGGGGGGGGGGTGAACCTTTATTTAAATATTTCTATATTTTTTTCTCAACATTTAGACCACCAATGTCTTCAAAAAAAAATAAAAAATGGATAAACTAATATAATTTTTTTTACAATTTATTTTTTATACTGCATCGATTTTAACAAAAAGCCCATCAGGGGTTTTCAATACCGAAATTGGTCAATACAGTACTATACAGTATTACCTACAGTTTTTGTTTTTCTTCAGTTAGTTTTAATGAACATGGTCCATTTAACATTCAGCTTTCCGACATTTTAAAAGAGGCACAGATGAAAAGATAAAATAATAATAATAATAAAATAATAATAAAAATGGGACAATCTGCACGGTGCACCCCATCTGCTTTCCAGAAGCACATCTGATATTTTCTCCATATTAGACTCATGTCAGAAATTGTTAACAGATTATTATCATCTTTTTTTTTTTTTTTTGCTCTGAGAAAAGTGACTTGTAGCTTATTTCTTTCATGTAATTAATAAAACATTTGTATCAGCCTTTTTCATATTTTGCCAGCTTTAAACTATTTAGACTATTTACTCTAATACAGTATGTATTAATAAAATAAAGAAGTATAAATAAATAAGCAGAGTTGCCTAAAAAAGTAATATATTACAGTATTAGGCCTTAGATAAAGATATTAAAAAAGTAGTTTTACACTTAGTACTTTCCTTAAAATGTTACTAACATTATTTGTTGAATTAAGATTGACTTAAAATGACTAAACATTGTAATGAATTATTTTAAAAAGTAACTTTTCATAAATAAAACAATAATTTTAGACCTGACTTAATCCGATGTATAGATATCTATCCTGTAAAGTATGCAAATCAAAACATATTTAACTAAACAAAGCCTGTTTTGTACATTTAAACATGACATTTTACAAAACTTGTAATCCGGAAATATATTTATATATACATACATACTGTCGGTTAGGTTTATGTTTTCTTTTCACCAGCAGTGTGTTTTTTTCCTTAACACAAACTGCCTTTGAAATTAAAAATTGAATGAGCATACATTGGCGTATTGTTTGTGTGTCCACATAATGCTGGTCAAATACAATAGATGACAACAGCTCTTCTGACCGACTATTCATGCGTTGGGAAATCCTTCAACTCACAGGTCACCGCATGAAGCGCCTTAGAAAACACATCATGAAAATTCAATCACTGAAGTCTGGATGTTTTACTTTCTACTATTTCTACCGTACTTCAAAAAAAAAAAAAAAAAAAAAAGCCCTCGAGTCCTTGAAACAGACTATATTGCAGAGATATTGTTATAAAAATGAGCTGCTCTTCTTCAGGCTTGTGTGTTTTAAGAGATGATACCTGAGTTAAAGGACTAGTCAAATCACGTATGAATAAAAAAGCTTCATATGACTTCAGAATAGTCCAAATAAAGCATTCAACTCACATGGAACACTTTTATGATGGTTTTTAAAGTCTTTTTGGAGCTTGGATCTATACAAATGCTTCAATATATTGAAAGCGGTTCAGATATTTTCACACAAGAAAGTTATTATTAGGTTGAATTGAGTATGTTGCTTATGACAGATACTTATTTTTTATTGTTTTCATTTAATTCTTTATTTTTTAAAATCTAATATGTATTTATTTAACTACCAAGCTATTGTTTGGGTATTTTGATTTTTTTTGCAATAAAAAATTATATTTATTTAGTTGGTATTTGTGTAATTATATTTATTATAATTATAATACAAAAAATATGTTTGTTTCATAAATTTGATACTGTGAACTGTGATTTTATTTTATATTATATTATTATAAAACTATATTATTTATTATTATTTTGTTGTAAAAATAATAATTAAAAATATCAAATGATTTTTGAGTAATAATTATTCAATAACATCTCATATATTGTATTATATTATATTATATTGTATTATATTATATTATATTATATTATATTATATTATATTATATTATATTATATTACATTATATTATATTATATTACAATATTTTATATGTGAGGCTATTGAATAAATTAATACTTAAAGTTGATTTGTTATATATTATATTGTTTTATTATTTATAATTTTACCTTCATTCTGCATCATTTTCAACTCAAAAAGTAAAGCTTTATTTTAACATATACACTAACAACAAATATTTATAGAGTTAAGAAGACAAATATTGCAGTATTTGGCTACAGTTTGCAAATGGCCCTGGATAGTTTTCTCTGAGCATGAGTAAATAAGAATAAAACAGCACTTCAATGTGATTTACACCTCGTCTTTTACTGCCACCTTGTCTCTTAAAAGACAATGCTTTGCTATTGTTATCCTTCATTTCCAGCACACAACGGCGGCTTAGATTTGTTCCAGCAGGGCCACAGATGTTGAATAGAGTTTTTTATGTTTTCTTTCACCTGAGCAGCGAGACTCGTCCTCTGTCTCTGCATCTCTTTGTCTATGGTTCTCTTTCTCTCTGGACAGTCCCGCTGACCATCTGTCAGCCACACAGAAGGGTATTTGTACTTTGTTTTTTGTCAGTGTGAAACGTGGTAAACACTCACAAACATCACAATTTGTCAGAGACACTGGAATAATAGTTAGTGCCGTAGGGTTTTTGTAGTTTCCGAAACATAAAAGTACTCTATGGAGCCTTCTGTTGTGTAGTGTGTCCCATAATGCAGCTCTTGTTTGTAATGGAAACTGTGTGTTTGTGCGGTGATAATAGATCGACCTTCAGACAGTCTATCCTCTCTACAGGCTGATATAATGACCAGACAGATGATCCACTTCACACTCCTCACTGCTTCAGCAGTTGAATATAAAATCACACACTCATCTCAGTGTCCTGCAGGATAGGGGTGCATTTCGATGTGGAATGACATCATGCTCATAAATAATTTGGCAATGTACCCTGGGAAAAATTGGGGATGCCTTCTAATTCATTATTGATTGATCTAAAGTCTCTAAGCTTTTTTTTCTTCTTGAAATATAAACTCTCACAATTGTATTAGATCATAATCAGATATTTAGTAATAATAATAATAATAATAATAATAATAATAATAATAATAATAATAATAATAATAATAATGATAAAAGTATTAATGAATCAAGTTATTGAATTTATTGTTTAATTCTAAATATAAATATTTTTTTATTAAAGTATCTACATTTAGACTATTTAATCTGAATTATTTCACGATTATTATATCATTTGAAAAATTTCCTAAAATATTTTTATTTTTGTATATATTCATGTATATCTCAGATGAAATTTATAAATGTATTTTTTATTATTTTTATTATTATAGATTTTTGTATTGTTTATTCATATATATATATATATATATATATATATATATATATATATATATATATATTATGGTAATTAATTTAGTATTTAAATTGTTTATTTACAATTATTATCTAATCTAATGCATCCTTTGCCGGATGGTAAATCAACCAAAAAAATACAACGTTTAGAAATATGAGAAATAAAAAAAAAAACATATTCATGCACCTCACAAATTATTATTTAATTAGTGAAATTCATCAAATATCCCACACTGTGTTGATTGGCTGCTGTAATGTCTTATACAAATATATATTAGTGCGGTGAAATGCATACATTTTCAACCCAGACTCATTCTGATTACGTACCCCTATATACATTTCTGGAAAGAGCTAAATACGTCCCAGGAGCTATGTTTTTTTGCAGTTTTTGTTTTAGTGAATCCACCAGAAGCTCTTTTGGTCGCTTTTTCAGGTTTATAAATTTCTCTCGCGAGTGCCACTCGTGCCTGCTCTTCTTGCGTAAATCCACCAGAGGCCGATATCGACTGACTGATAGACCAAGCAACCGATAACCCCACCCCTACACTTCCCTTCCCTAAACCCAACCAATAGAGTTTTAAAAAACAATCCAAAAAAAAAAAAAAGAAAAGCCCTCGCATGATTTTTACCATGTTTTCTTATTTTACCACATTCTCACCCTATTATTTACTTGTTCATTTTATTTCTTAGCTTTTGTTTTTGTCTTACCTGCTTTCTAGAACCATTCTTCACCGGACTCTAACACCTCAGTTCAGCTCTGCGTCTAAAGTCCGCCGATGTACGTGTTGAGCTACTGGTCTATACAGAGTTATGCGGTCAGCTGGTAGGAGAGAAAAAGAGCGGCATTCTACATAGCATTCTACGGTCTTTTAAGGATGAAATGCAGCCATAAATAGCTATGGCTACATAATTCTCTTGAAATGTAAATAGTGTTACGTTTTCAGAATGAGCCTATGTTGCACATTTTCCACAAATACCCAAATAGCCCATTTACATAGACTACTTCACGGGTCACTCTCCAGACAATTTGAACACTTAACTTGCACTCAAATGAGAGAGAGAGAGAGAAAAAAAAATAATGTTTCAAGAGTTCACACTTAGCTCATGATTTATACATAGCTTGTTTGTCATGCTGTCCTGGGAGAGAGCCCTGAGCTCAAGGGATCCTCGAGCCCAGGGCTCCCCCCCTTTTACAGGGCGAGTGGAGATTGAGCTCAGGTCTATCTCAAACTCCCCGCTGCTGAGGCCAAGGCAAACTTCCTGAGAGTAAGACATTATAAAAAAGGTTTAGGCTTATTTTATCTATAATATAGAGCACATTTGGATGGTGGGAGGAAACCGGGGAACCCGGGGGAAACCCACGCGGACACGGGGAGAACATGCAAACTCCACACAGAAATACCAGATGGCTCAGCGAGGACCCAATGCCATTGGTATTCTTGCTGTGAGGCAACAGTGCTAGTCACTGGGCCACCGTGCCGCCCATTCTGGATAAAGGAGGAAGAAGGGGAGGAGGGGGGTTTCTTCCAGACGAAGATAGTTGCAGAAAGGAAATGAGGATATATATATAGTGATTTGGGATCCTTTGATTGGAGGATCATAATTAGCTAATGTGGACCAGCTGGGTCAATCATGAGCACATGCTCCTCTCGAAATTAGTTTAAAATTAAACTTCACTTCCGCACACCACTCTAAGCAAAATTCTTGGTGTTTTTTGATGGTAATCTATTAACAAAAGATCAACCATGAAGTTATGTGTCTATTGCAGTATTTGATTATTTAATATGTGTAGCTAACAAGTACCAAAAGAAAGTCATTTTCTGCTTAGTCAAACACCTGTAGTGCTCCAACGTCACAGTCACCCTGATGCAGACATCTTCAGGGTATTTATTCTCTCTCTCAAACTCAAGAAAAAAGAAATCTGTGTTGAAACAGCTCCAAATTTCCTTTCCTCTATAAATATAGGTAATCCTTCCGGCTTGCTTTTTTTGTCTATGTGTCCAGACATCTTGAAAAGCAGGCCTGTCACTGTTCTAATATTAGCAGCGTGTGTGTTTTCTGGCTGGTATGTGATTAATGACTGAGTTAGAAAGCTATTAATTGTGTGTTATCGTCACGGAAGAAGCATTTGTATCAGTCTCTGTCTGAGATTACTGATGAGAGTGTGTGTGTGGTGGAGGGTCACTTTATTGGGAGTATAATTAGATGTTATTGGAATCCAGATGTTGCCCGGCTGGGTCACACCTGGAGGGAGACACTCCAGGCACAGAGATGTGAGAGTTCACACCCGCGAACATCTGTGTCTGCCGTCGCATGTGTGTGTATGTGCTCGGCGTGTCACACTTGTGAAATGGCATCTGCTGTTGCTAAGTTTAGAAAGCCTTCACGATGTGACGTGAGCTGAATGATTTTCTTTCAGTTTTTGCTCTTGAAGTGATTGCGTCGAGTGCTGATTTGGTGCTGTTTATCTTTTTTTGTCTTCTTTACTACAAGTAGAAGCAAAATAGGTTTGATTTGGTTAAGCTTTTTATGCAAGTAGCAAAACATTTGATGCGCTCGACATTTTATGGTACTACAGTCTAGGGCTGGGCGATTTGGCTTAAAATCTAAGTGAAGTTTATTCATAAACTAATTTCGAGAGGATCACGTGCTTATGATTTATCACGGCCAGTCTCGCATTTGCTAATCACTATCTTCCAATCATATGAGCCCTTAGCTACTATAAATAGCCACAGTTTTCAGTTCACTTTATCTTCGTTTGGAAAAAAAACCCCTCCTCCCCTCTTCTCCTCCTTTACCTGTGATTGGGCAGCACGGCGGCCCAGTGGTTAGCACAGTGAGCCCCACAGCAATAACACTGCCGGCCCTGGTTCCACATGACCGGTGGGTGTTTCTGTGAGGAGTTTGTATGTCCTCCCCGTGGGTTTTCCTCGGGTTCTCCGGTTTCCTCCCACCATCCAAAGACATTCAACATGCATAACAATCAAGCTTGTCTAATCCCTTGTGTTCCCTTAGCTACCGCTCAGGCTCCCCTCTTGCTCTGCCAACGGGAGGAAGCCCCGGGCTCGAGGAGCCCTTGAGCTCGGGGCTCTCTCCCGGGACAGCTGGCTAAACAAGCTTTTGTAAATCATCAGCTAAGTGTGAACTCTTGAAATCTTGTATAATTGAACATTTGAACTAAATTATGATTATTCATTTTCTTGTCGGCTTAGTCCCTTTATTAATCCGGGGTCGCCATAGCAGAATGAACCGCCAACTTATCCAGCAAGTTTTTACGCAGCGGATGCCCTTTCCTGGCAACTCATCTCTGGGAAACATCCACACACACACACTCATACACTACGGAGAATTTAGCCTACCCAATTCACCTGTACCGCATGTCTTTGGACTGTGGGGGAATTCGGAGCACCCGGAGGAAACCTACGCGAAGGCAGGGAGAACATGCAAACTCCACAAAGAAATGCCAACTGAGCCGAGGTTCGAACCAGCGACCCAGCGACTTTCTTACTGTGAGGCGTCAGCACTACCTACTGCGCCACTGCCTTTATTAACTGCATTTTATTATATTGTTTTTGCCTTCATAGTTCACTGTCAAGTTTTGTACAGTAAATATGCTTACATATTAAGTGAGAGATTTTTGAATGAAGGGTGCATAACTTGATTTTAAAATAATTGAAAGAACCACTCAATATCCTCTAACTCTGATTATTTGTGGAACATTAACCTTGAACAATCAAAATTAAAACACAAAATGCCTAAAACCAACAGTCACAAATTAATCCTTATTGTAAAGTCTCTCAGTATCTCTCAGCGCCTACTCTGTCAATTTTTTTTTTTTAAAACAGTGTCTTTAATATTTAATGCCAGTTTAATGACAAATTAAATTTGCACCACTATAGCTGAGGTCATGAAAAATAATAATGACGCTGTTATAAAATGTATGGTACACTTTTAATGGCCTCATGACAGTCATGTTTATGACACATTCATGACAAGTTGTGGTGTCTTGGTAATGTCAAGTTGTCATAACTAAGACACTGACAGGTTATGGTGTATTTATGTCAAGATGTCATAAAGAAATCTCAAACAATTTCAATGCTGGAGATCAGCTGAATAGATTTTAAAATGGTAAAACTCTACTGTTGAGGAGTTGTTTGAGGAAAAAAGTAGAGTGTCTTGTAAAAAAGCATCTGTATTTTCTGCTGAACGTTGGCTATCATCGAAGATCAGCGCTGTACTGTACAGTCTGCATCTGTAGCCGTGAGATAACCGCAGCAACGAATGCACAGAAATGAGTTGGGATGTGGGGTCAAAGGTTGATTGCTGTCAATAGGCATCAATATCAGCAGTGTATAGAGTGTGAATGTGAGTGTGCTTGAAGCAGGCGGCACTCGATTTGTTGTGTTGATGTGACGGGTGTCATAGGCTGACACATTGATGTGCTGTCACAGCCAATCAGAGCGCAGAATGAATGACAGCACACAAACACAAATGTGCAGGGTGCCATTTCCATTTTTCAATTTTTTACTTTGTTTTAGGTGCCGTTGAGTCCCACCTACGCCATTAGTGTTGCTGTTGCTGATGGTGTTTATGCTCAATGTGAAGGAACCAGTGTCTTGAGGCTACTGGAGATGGTAGGGTTGAAGATGTTCAGGCGACAGCTGTGAGCTCAAGGCTACATTGCTGCAATAGCTGTAGAAGAATGACAAAAAAAATAAAAAATTAAATAAAGCATAAAGAGTTTTATAATTACATACAGAGATGCAGGCGTTCTAAAACAAAATCAGCTTTATCAGTGTTATCAGCTGCATATTCATGTGAGTGGAAAGGAAAATGTTCAGTGAAAGTGCTTCAGAAAATGTTGATTGTCAAGATCACAAGGTCAAAGTAAATATATGAGCTGTTTGCTTTTTCTGCAATAGTCGTTGAAGGGTTTATGAGATTCTTTTTTTCCTCCAGCACTGGTGGTGAATAACAGCACAGTTATTTCTTGGAATTGGCTAAGTAGCATAAACCAAAACTACATTTTAATTGCATTTTCTAGTAATAGTGCTGTCAAACATTTTATAAAGATTAATGGCATCCAGGATAAACATTTGTATTTAGATAATATATACATGCGTATTGTGTATATTTATATAATAATATTGTGTATGACTCCCACGAGCTTGAAGGACTGCATCCATACATCTCTGCAATGACTCAAATAATTAATAATTCAATCATCTGGAATGGCAAAGAAAGCGTTCTTGCAGGACTCCTACAGTAGAGTTCATCAAGATTCTTTAGATTCATCTTCAATGCATTCTCCATCTTACCCTAGGCATGCTCAATATTGATTATGTCTGGTAACTGGGCTGGCCAATCCTGGAGCACCTTGACCTTCTTTGCTATCAGGAACTTTGATGTGGTTACAGTTAATTGTGTTTGTTTATTTATTTATTTATTTATTTAGGTGTCTTTTAATATTAATTTATATACTGTAAGATATTGAAATCAAATTATGGTTTAATTAAATTGTTATCATTTGAACGTATTAATTAATAATTGAATAAATAGAATATATTTCAATAGAAAAGAGACAATTTAAACTTAAAATTTTATTTTTTTAGAAATGAATTAAAATGATGAAAAATAGTATATCATTTAGTTTCTTTAAATACCGTAAGCATCATATGATAAATACTTAATATGTGTTGGCTAGTTGACAAGCTAAAATAACTAAAACTATAAATTGAATAAAACTACATGAATGAATGAATACATTTATTAATTAATGTAACTGGTATTAAAATAGAATATACATTGCATACATAATGCTTAAAAACAGTCACCTTTACAAATAAAATGGTTATTCGTTTGGCTGTTAATGCTAAAATAATCTTGTTTACACTGTAGAAAGTATGGGAGTGTATTGATGATGTCACACCTCACAGCTTGCATTAGGTTTTGATGACTCTCTAGATGCCAACGTTTTTAAACACCACCTCACCATAAATCTCCAATGTTTTTTTGGACCACCCCAAGAGACAAATTAGCACACACACATCAACTCGTGCACTTTTCCCAAGAGATAGTATTGCGGGAGACTTCTGGAATTCTGGGATCGATAAGTTACTATCAGTATGAGGCTGGTTTTTATTGTTTTAGGGACAGCTGCTGGCACAATGCTTTATGAGACTCATTTGAGATAGAGAGAACACTGGCACTGTCATTCACTCCCATGAATAAATAACCACTTTAATGGAGAAGCCAATATATAAAGCAACTGCCATTATCACAAGTGTTCTAAGCACTTATTAGCCATTGAAAAGCATTGTGTTGTGGTTGCTTTTTTAAGATTAAGTAATGCTAGGCTGGCAATTAAGGGGATTTATAAGTGCATCAGACTTACTTTATTTGTTAGGCATAATTACCTTTTAACAGAGTTCAAAATAATTTACAGTCTCTCTGTTTACATTTCACTTAATACATAATTGTGGTTGTTTGGTTGTTTATTAGTAAATTATCATAGAAAAAGCCTGCTGGAAATGTGTTAACAAATTAATTAATTAGCATTATCGATTATATTAGGAATGCTAACATGTTAACAATGTCTTTACCCATACAAAAAATAACCATTGATTTACTTTATTAATAGTGTGGTGACCATGATATTCGGTGCATAGTTTACCATTTGTATAACCCCTTTACTAATTTATCCATCCATCCATCCATCCATCCATCCCTTTATTTATTTACCCATCCATCCATCCATCTCTTTATTAATTTACACATCCATCCCTTTATTAATTTACTTACCCATCCATGCATCTCTTTATTAATTTACCCATCTATCCGTCCATCCATCCATTTATCCTTCCATCCATCCATCCATCCATCCATCCATCCATCCTTTTATTAATTTACCCATCCATCCATCCATCCATCCATCCATCCGTCCATCCTTTTATTAATTTACCCATCCATCCATCCATCCATCCATCCATCCATCCATCCAACCCTTTGTAAACAGACCTTTCTTCTATGTGTCTCTGTTCTACATGTCACACATATCTTGTGTTTTAGCTGTTTAGATTCAACGTGTGCCTGATTTCACAGAACAAATCTGAAATTATATCTCAGACTGACACGTTTGTCTGCTGTTTGGCCTTGTAAATGTAGTAATGTGCTGAGAGTTACAGAAAATAAATCCTCAGTCTCTGCATTTGTCCAGAGGAACTGACATGTTCATCTCTGCCTCCATTGTTACTTTGATGGCCTATAGTTGAGGGTTTTTTCAGTGTTTTATGAAAAAGGATTGTTCGACGTGTGGGAGGCAGATTATGATGTTTGTTCGCTCTCAGAAACAAAACTCTGTCTGTCACCCGGCCCTAGGGGTGAGATAAAGACTTCTGCCACTCACAGAGACTGACAAAGAACTCTAACAGAGATGGAGAGAGTGCGAGTAAGGGAAGGAGGAATATAAAATGAGAGAAATAGGCTAATAATTCACTGCGGAGTCTGCAGTAGCTAGTCCGCTCATAAAACTGCCTTTCAAAATCAGCATGCACAGCATTTCAGCCCCACCGAGACAGCCAGGTGTCCTGACGTGCCTATCCACTTTCAGATCCATCAACTGTACCGCATACATATCATTGACTTGGACAGGTGTAGGGTTTTGTGGGGATGTGGAGGCTTTTCATCAGCTGCTTCTAATTCCAAATCTTCTTTACACCTGATGTTGAGATTTGTTAACTACAGGTGTTCAAAAGTTACAATCAGAACAGTCAGTTGAACCACATATGATAGACAGAAATGCATGCAATTGATTTGAATCTATATTAAAATCATTAAAATGTCTGTCCATCCTGGGTTTCAGTGATCCATTGAACTGAGGGCATTACCATTTCTGAAAACTATTCAATAAATAAACCCACAATGCAAATGCATGTGTAATATACATACCAGGAGGTACGTCTCCTCGCAGTTTTTGCTTTTGCAAATCCACCAGAGGCGACTGTGAATGCTCTTTGATGATCTCAAATTTCTCTTGCGTGTGTCTTCTCACATAAATCCACCAGAGGGCGCAATGTACACTTCAGCCAACCAGGTCTGCTTGCTCTCAACTGTCTGACTTACTGGCCCACCCACCCCCTTCCCTAAATCCAACCGATAGTGTTTTCAAAAGCAGTCTAGAAAAAGAAAATCAATTGTGGCTGCGTGATTTCACCATGTTTTGAGCCTGTTTATTTATTTTATAAATTTTTTTTGCTTTTGTTTTACCTGGTTTCTTTGCGGCCAACTCTACTCCATGTCTCAAGTCCATCGGTGTACACGGCGAGCTACTGGACAAACTGGTAAAACTGGAAAAGCCGTCTATACTGAGGTAAACGGTCAGCTTGTAGTGCTAAAAAGAACAGAAGCCATGTGTCATAGCGTTAATTTAAAAGATGAAATGCAGCCAAATGTGCCTCTGGCTACATAAATCACGCTCTCCAGAAATGTAGACAGGAGTACATATCCACAATGAGCCTGTGTTGGTATCAAAAACATCTTGTACACTGTAAAAAATATATAAAAAATAATAAAAAAATGCTGGGTTCTAAACAATTTTTTTTTTGTTGAGACAACATGAAGTAATTAAGTTAACTTATTAGTTTTTACAAATTTAAGTGGATCGAACATAAACCAATTAAGTTGTCTCAAAAAACCCTCAATAATTATGTTTTTGCATTTCATTTTAAATAAGCAGTTTGAATAAAAAGCATACATATTTTTGAGTGTACATAGATGCATTCATTGATTCAATTCCTCCTTAATTCAAATGTTCCGCTGGCTTCACTTGAAATTTCTCCCATTTTTGTTGTAGACAAAAAGAATGGGGGCGAAATTAAGCGGAATACTTCAAAACGTGCGTCAGCATAAACTCAGATGGTGAAAATCATCATATTTGTGACAATAGCTGTCCCATTTCTTTTTCTGTCCTGGAGATAGACATCACGGGCAGCGTGGAATGAAAGCGCGGTCTGCTTCTTCTGACAGCAAAGACGGATATAACTCATCCAGAGCTGCACTGAATAAAGTTTCCCTTTGTTGTCGTGCCGACGCATCATTCCAGATCTCTCAGTGGATCGAAACTAATCGCTTCCTGGAAACACTTGATAGCGGCGGCTGTGCAAGACGTGTGCGAGGCAAAGCAAAGGATTGAGTTTAAACAGAAGAGGATGAGAGTGGTCAGGTTTCAGTTTCAATGCAACAAGCCCTCTATTATATGACACATTCTGAGATTGAATCCTTTTCTTTCTTTCTTTTTTCAAGCTCGTCTGAGCTTATATTGGACTGACCATTCTTCCTTTAATATTTTCCTCCCCACTTGTGTTCCATCATCTCAAATCCTGTTTCCCTGTTCCAATCTATTTTTTTCTCTGTCTATTGCGAGCACATGCATTCTGTCCGTTCAGATATGTGGACTCGCTTTGCTGTTTTGGATCCTCTGAGCTGAGACAGGAGCCCCCCAGGGCTGCCCAGGGTCTCTTGACAAGCATACAAGTTATGCCGACAGACCTAGAGCTCCCTCTGAGGTCTGTGTCTCATACAGGCTGAGTTTAAAAGCGTTCAGTAATGATCACAACATGCTGCGTTTGGGACCACGAGGAGACTTAAGGCATGGTGTCAGCTGATGACTAAGCAAACGTTAGGCTCTTTATGGAGTGTTGCTCTATCGCACCAAAGTCAGCACACCATGGAACAATCCTGATTGGTTGGTGGGCAGTTGGATAAATGGATTGGCTGCAAATGAATGCAAAAATTATAAACACATAATTGAAAGGATAAATGTGTAGATGAAGGATGGTTGCATGGATATAAGGATATGGATGGATATATGGTGTGGAAAGATGAGTAGATAAATGATCTATGAGTGGTTGGTTGGATAAATTGATAGGTGATGGATAGATAAGTAGGTAAATGGGATGAATGATTGGATTATCTGATAGATGGAGTGAATATCTAGGTAGATAGATGGGTAGATAGACGATTGATGAGTAGATACATGGGTAAATGATAGATAAATGGGTAGGCTAATAGACAGGCAGACGGTAGATTAGTATTTGGGTGGATATACAGGTGTTAAGATGATGTATAAGTAGTTGAATGGATGTATGGGTAGATGATGGATAGAAGGGTGGATAGATGGATACATACTGTAGATGATGGATGAGTTACTGGATAGATAAATGAGTAGATGGTTAATAGATGGGTTTGATATGTAGGTAGATGAGTAGGTAGATGATAAATTGATGATGTGGGTGGATAAATAGGTAAATTAGTCTTTGGATATATGAGTGTAAATATGGGTTTTTAGATGATGGATGAGTATTTGGATGCATAGATTTGGATAGATAGATAGATAGATAGATAGATAGATAGATAGATAGATAGATAGATAGATAGATAGATAGATAGATAGATAGATAGACAGACAGACAGACAGACAGACGGACGGACGGACGGACGGACGGATGGATAGATAGACGATGAATAGATGAAGTGGGTGGATAAATAAGTAAATTAGTTGTTGAATAGATAAGGGTGTAAGTTTTTAGATGATGGATGAGTATTTGGATGGATATATGGGTAGATGATAGACAGATGAAGGTGGTGGGTAATAGGTAGATTAGTAGTTGGGTGTATATATGGGTTTTTAGATGATGGAGGAGTAGTTGGATGCATGTATGAGTAGATGATGCATAGGTTGGTTGATGGATGAGTAGTTTGACGGATATATGTGTATTTCATACTGTAGATAGATGGGGTGGCATCAGGTAGTTAGATGGCTATATGGATGGATGGAATGATTGACAAACTGGTCAATGGATGATTGCTAAAAAGATAAATGGGTGGATATATGGTTGAATATGGATAGATGAGTGGAAAGATGGATAGATAGTTTAGATGATGGATGTGTTATTATGTAGATAATTGGGTATATGATTAATAGATGGGTTGGATAGGTGGTAGATGGATAGATAGATGATGAATAGATGAAATGCTTGGATAAATAGGTAAATTAGTTGTTGGATGGACGTATGGGTGATTGTGGGTTTTTGGATGGATGAGTATTTGGATGGATATATAGGTAGTAATATGGGTATAATAGAGGCATTCAAGACAGATAGTAGATGAATGAAAATGGTAGATGGGTAAATTATGGAGGGATATTGTTAGATGGGCAAATAGATGGTAGAGACAATGATGAATGAATGAATGAATGGATGGATGAAATGGAAGATAGTTAGATGGGTAAGTAGATAGATGGGTAGAAATATGGTAGATGCAAGATAGATTGCTGTTACGGCAGGGGTGAGTGACACTCACAACAGAAGGTAAGATCCAATATGCAGGTTTATTCAATGTCGTCAAGCAAGCAGTGGTCAAATCAGGTGTTAACAGGTATATGCAGGCAGTCCAGAATTGTAGTGGAATAAACAGGCAACAGGTCAAAAGGCAGGTGGCTAAACAGGAGAACAGTGAATACAAGGCTAGGGTCTAACTCGGAGAAACAAGACAGGGAAACGCGCTGTAATGTCACTTGAAAGCAAACAAGACTCGGCAAACTGGAAGCGTGAATATGTGGCTTAAGTATGGT
Organism: Danio rerio; assembly: GCF_052040795.2. Lineage (NCBI taxonomy): Eukaryota > Metazoa > Chordata > Actinopteri > Cypriniformes > Danionidae > Danio > Danio rerio. The sequence goes on from NC_141024.2 coordinate 10,883,411, forward strand.
GTGATATCAGTCTGTGACAAGGTTCAGCTGGTGATTGCAATCAGGATAGATGAATGACCTGGCGTCCGTGTTGGGAAGAAGTGCATGTATAAATATGTAGTCCTGGGAAATGCGGAAATGAAGTTCAAGTATAGTGGAAACCAGTGATCTCCGGAGAACGATCGCTGGTTATCGTAACAATTGTAGATTGGTGGACTGGGAAATGGGTAGATACACAGATGGATGGGTTGAAGCGGTTGTTAAATGGGTAGGCAAATGAAAAGTTTAGCTCGGCAGAATCAACTCTGTGTTTTACATTTTTTATTCCTTTGCTAAGAGGAAATACACTAACACAAACTGAATTGAGACCATGTCCAGCTATTAAATGAACATCTGGGCAAGTTATTTAAAAATGGCGTTAACTAAAAACCAATTCTTATCACCTTCTTCCAGTGCTTTTTGCTCAGCTACCATGCTAATTCCTATCATGTCCGTCACCATGGCAGCACGTTAAGCTGCGGTTACAAGTGACAGGGAATGAGTGGCGGAATGATGAGCGTAAAATCGGGAAAATCTATCTGAAGAGATAAAGAAGACAAATGCACAGAAGGAAAGGATAATTAATATGCATGGCTAATAAGGTTTTCGACTTTGATGGGAGGGGTGTAAGAAAATGGAAAGATTAAGTGTACATACCTGACGGGTATGGATAGAAAGGATTATATGATGGAAGAGAGACCAGTGTTGACACTTGTTGTCTGTTGATGTCATCCTGAAGCTTCGTGCCCACTTTAAGCTGGTGATGAAGGGATGGATTGGTGTGTGTGTGTAAGAGCTTGAGTATGATGATGGTAAGTGACACTCTTCACACGTTATGCAGACAGTGCGAGATAAGGGCCAGACAGAGCTTGGCTGTTGTCAATGCAATTACCCTCTCTGCCAAACACACGCCACACACACACACGCACGCACGCACACACACACACACACACACACACACACACACACACACACACACACACACACACACACACACACACACACACACACACACACACACACTCACACACACACACACAAGATGCACTTCAGTGTGTTTATCACTCTGGGGTACTTTAAGCACAGACAATGACCCTGGTTTCGACACCAGCAAGTATTACGTTACTGTCCAATACGTTTGTGTGCCCTCTTTGTAGTTCTGTACATTTCTCTATCCCACATCGTGAATCAACCTAGGGGAAAATTGTATTGCTCTTTCATAGCTCAGGAAAATGGGTTAGTAGTTCTCCTGTATTTCCTAAAGAGAAATAAAAAGAGAAGGAAAAGAATTGAAATACTTTAAAGGCTTTTCACACAAAGAACAATAATTATACTGTAAAAAATATACATAAATTAGCAGGTTTACATATTTTGTGATTCCTGTTTTTATTTTTTGTATTTTCCCCATTTATTTATGCTTTTGAATTGCATTATGGGACTTTAATATTTCTTCCAACAACCTTTAAAGTTTATTAAAGTGACTTTTATTAACATTTATAATGATTATAAGTGCTATATTGTCTGGGTTGGTGTTGTATATTAGGGTACAAAAACCTTGTAATAAACTGCCTGTACATTTTCTACTGTTTTACTGTTTGAAAAAAAGTCAAAAACTATTTGACTTATTTCTCTTATACATTATATTACTTCAAACTTAAAATGTCAACAAAAAATCATTTTATTAAACAGTAGTGTTGAATTTTCATCATCAAAAGTTGACAGAGCAGAGATTCCTGACAAAGCAATTCCCTTAATACAATTCACAACACACATTTTTTACAGTGCACACAGAAACATGAAGATTGTTTGTTTTTAAACTGTTTTGTGATCTGCAGGTTTAAATATTCAGGCTCTTTAAAGTTGAGTGTATTCTGATTGTCTGACAGTGTTTTTTAAATCATTCATCAGCTGCGAAACAATAATTCTTCTGAAAATTAACACACTTGCTGCAGCTAAATTCAGTGTCACCCCCCGGTTGTTTTTGACCCACTCTAAGCTTGATTCCATCTTCAATGCCAGTAGTAATTTAGGGAAGTGACAAACACATTCAACAAATAAATGAACTCCTGAGAAATGTTATGCAGTTGTATGTGTACAGAGTCGAACTGAACAACTTTGTTTATGATGTTTTTAAACAAGTATCAGAGTTGTACATTATGTACTATGTGAGGAGTCACAGGGAACAAGGTACATTGACTTGTTAGTGTTGCCAGATATTGCAAGACAAAACAGCAAATAATATTAATTAAAAAGTAAACCCAAATGCTAAATAAGCTACATTCCAAAATATATCGAAGTACAACTTTAAAGTGGATTAGTAAATCTACACTGTAAAAACAGAGGAGTAGGGTTTACTTGGAAAAAGCTTGGAAATGTTTTTCCCTTAGAAAAGGCTAGTAAATCTTCAAAGCTTTGAAAAGTAAAAGATTAACCAAAATTATTAGTACATTTAACTAGAAATGTTAAGTTCACTGGGGGAATTTTAAGTAATTTTATTTTTACTTTTTTTTGTAAAATTTACTTAAGTCATTTGAATATATTACTATTTTTAGATCTATATTTTATCTAACATTTCTTGATATATTTTATAGTAATCCTGAGTACTTTAAAATGTTAAATAAAATATGGTGATGCATTGCAATTTTTTCCTAATTAAAAACACTGCCAGACATTTTCATTGAGTACTTTAATTTGAAATAAATTTCTCAATAAACTAATTAAAAAGTCCTTTCAGACAGAATGGTGGGGTCATCTATGTTGGCATCTTCCTCTTCTGTAGTACTGCCCAGTACTACGATTGGTGAAGCAGTGTTTGAACAGGTCTCTCGACATCCTGTCAAATACACAAATAAGTGCAAAGTCATTAAAATACTGTACTGTTATTTACAATGTATAAGTGTTATCTCTTGCTTTATGCTTTAATAGACTGTATTGATGTTAAGACCTGTGCTCTGTTGCATAAAATGATTGAAGTTTTTAAAAGTTAGCCAAAACTTTTGGGGGCTAAAAATAATTACATGTCTTTTACAGTTAAAGAACCTTGCATACCTAAAGTGAAAAGTAGCTTAGACATTTTTTATGTACCTGGTAGTGTTCAATGATCTCCTGGGATGATTCTCCCAGGTAGGAAAGCAGGCAGAATCTCACTTGTCTTTAACTTGTTGATTAAAACAAAAGTCAATTTCTGTAACCATAAACTCAAACTGCTAAAGGGATAGTCACACATAAATGAAAACGACCTCACTATTTACTCAAACATTTATGAGTTTCTTTTTTCTGTTGAACAAAAAAAGTGCTGCAAATGCTGGTTTATGGTATCCACTGACTTCAATAGTAGGAAAAAATGACTATGGAAGCTAATAAGTACTATTAACCATCAGTCTTCAATATAACTTTTTGTGATCAACAGAAGAAACTCAAATATGTTTTAAACTAGTGAATTTATAATAAAAAATAATTCTTTTTTAGTGAACTATCCCTTTAATTCTACAAAAGACGTATTAAGCATCACACACTTATTAGTGGACATTCATCAATTAAACTATTCCAATCTAATAGCCTAAAAAACTCTACTAAAAGATCAGAAAAGTCAGGTTTTCAACTATCCCTTTTTTCAGAAATAAAAGATTTCACCCAGTTCTCAGTGATTTATTCCTAATCTCATATGCCATATGAGATATTAAAGAGATTTCTTCACTTGACCACACTTTTTGGCTAGTGTAAAACCCATAACGGTCATGCACAGTAGTGATATTAGCCAGCATTAAGGGGGCCAGCAGAGACTTTGATTTGGTTTAAAATCTGAAGTGTCCTACATAAAGGTCCATCTGGATGTGCAATAGAAGTGTGGAAAGGAAATCTGCCGGGGCTGAGCTGGACATTGTACAATAAGGAAGCACATGGGAGGTTTTTAAGTTGTCCTGCCCATCGTCCATGCAAGTAGACCAAAGTGCTGTTGTATGACACGCACCGTAGAGTTCTTTAAGTGAAAAAATCAAAAGTGAACTCAAGACATACTATTTTTTTCTTATTGTGAAGAACTTTATAATAATCCAAAGACCCTTTATGAATGAGTGAGCCGTTGACCTGAAAACAAAATCAGATCTGTTCAGTTCACAAATTAAATGTTTAAGATTTTTTTTTTTTTTATCATAAATTGGACACAACCGTGGCATTTCTAAATAGATGATAATTTCTCCAGTTTTATGTTTAGTTGTGTAGCAAAAAGTAATTTGATCTGTGGAAATCACACACACTCACCTGTGTTCACTGTAGCCTGGTCTAATCTTCCCCTCCCTGAGTCCGGGTGTGCCAGCTATGACATAGATACAGGATTCCCTACCAGCACCAGGGACACGCCATATGCTAGAGCAGGACAGCAGCATATGTGAAGCTCAGTGTTATTGGAGCACTCCCACACACTCCCACACAGACACACACATGTGCCCGCAAACCATACCTGTCACTTCAGCCTACAGTGCTGAGCACTTCATCTAAACCACATCCAAAAAATAAGATTAAAGTCTGCAAATTCTGTGAACAATTTGCAAATAAAATGGTGGAGCTTGGGTGCAAATTATTTATATGCAGCTTTTAGTTTCATCTGTTGAACCAAATTTAACTTAAATAGTGTGTAAATAAAGCACTGTTTCCATCTACGTGTTCAAGAGACCATAATAAACACTTTTTGAAACTATTGAAAATTATCTGTGATAAAAATTGCCACTTCACAACTGCAGAACATTGCTACATAATAAATAATGACTCGGAGGCAGATGATTGATATCTGGGAAAAAAAATCTTGTGACAGTTCTTGGAGGTCAGTTTATCTAAATTATTTAATGTCTATTAAATACTATTTAAGACTATGCGCATTGAACAGTTTGGTATTGGTCTGCCAATTATTCAATCACATCATCTGTTAAGGAGCAGCCACGTTTTAATTTAATTAATAAATATATATATATATATATATATATATATATATATATATATATATATATATATATATATATATATATATATATATATATATATATATATATATATATATATATATATCCAGTTTAATTTAATTTAGTTTAATTTAATTTATTCATTTTCTTTTCGGCATAGTCCCTTTATTAATCTGGGGTCATCACAGTGGAATGAACTGCCTTAATTTAATTTATTATAAAAATTAAAATAATAAAATATTATTTTTTTTACTTCAATTTATTTATGTATGTATTTATTTTTTTTATTTTTTTATTTGTTTGTTTATTTGCACATTAAGCAATCTATTTAATAAATGTGTTTCCATTGTATAAATCAGCTTGAAACTTAAGTGCACTATCCTTTTAAGCATCTCACTTGCAATTATTATCAATTGTTTGCTTATTTTATTCCTTCGTTCATTCATTTATTCATTTATTCATTCATTTTTCACAAAATGTTTGCATTGAAACAAAGCTACTGTTGCTATAATGTGACTAGGTTTGTGTAATTTGGACAATAATAAAAAAAAAATCATACATTAGACTTTTTGAGTTAATTAATTTTATTTAAATTGACCTTTAATTATGGTCATCAAATTTTTTTCTGCATTTTGAGTGAGAAATGTTTGTGTGGTCAAGTTAGTACAGAGAGAGTTGCCAAGCCTTTTAAATTTTTTTCTTTTAATATTTTTTCCTTATTTTAAATTGAGGCTCCACATACAGCATGTTGCTACTATTTTAGAACTTTTAGAAACTTCTACTAGCAAATAATAATAATTAAAAAGATTATTGAGTATTTCTATTTGTTTCTGTAATATATCATGCCATTTTTTTGGTAAGATTTCATCGTTGTTTTGGAAATGTGACTATCATCAGGTGTGTGTGTCTGTTTTCATGAGTTTTCATGAGAACAGATGGTGTTGGTGACCGTAGAGGCCGGAAGTATCAGCGGGTGGGCTGATCTCTTCCCTTGTGTCCCGCCTCTGCTCACCTCACCTTGGGCCAATCGTGTTTGTGTTGCCTGGTCATGACAGGCGATGTCATCATGATGCATGATATCAAGCAGAGCGTGACCCATCTTTTCCTGTTTTTCTCGCTTCTGATTGTGTTTTTCCTCTTTTTCTTCTCAGAATTGTGATTCACCAGTTGCACAGTCGAAACAAATGATGATTCATACTGGAAGTTCATCTGCAGAAAGTTTGCTTTTGGTAGAAATTTGCATAAATGTCAAACTGATGAGTGCTTCAACGGTAGAAATTCAAAGTCTGATTTATTTTTTTTTTATTTGTTCTTTTTGGCTGACAAACTGAAGAAAGGTACTTTAGACGTGAATATACTTTATCTAAAGTGCATAGAGAGTAGACTCATAATAGAGAGCAAAACGCAAAACATAAATGTAATAAACTAAATTTCAAGAGTTCACACTTAGATATAGCTTGACACTATTTACACGTTTGGTATGCTGTCCCAGGAGAGAACCCTGAGCTCAGAAATAATTGAGCCCAAGGCTCCCATCAGGTCTTTTAGCTTGTAAGGGTGTCCAAGGTAGGTCTTAAGAGCTCCCCTTAGTAAAGAAGCAAAAGGAGGGGATGGGGTGGAAATAGATAGACAGACAGACAGACAGACAGACAGACAGACAGACAGATAGACAGATAGATAGATAGATAGATAGATAGATAGATAGATAGATAGATAGATAGATAGATAGATAGATAGATAGATAGATAGATAGATAGATAGATTATCATTTTATTTTCTTGGTTAAGAGCAAAATATTCAAACTAAGTGTGAGCATAGTTTTCGCTTTATGAAAGAAAAATAAGTAAATAAAAATCTAAAGATGACAAAAAAAAAACATTTTTCTTGCTCATTTGGTTAATAATAAACCTTACTTGTAGTTAATCTTTTTTTTTTTTAAAGAAACACATATATATTAATATAATCAGGACATTTTGCTACTCAATTGTGTCTTGTCTAATAAAACCAACCCTGGCCCATTTTGTTTACATACCGCTATATATATTTCTGGAGAGAGCAGCATACATCCCTGGAGCTACATTTATTTATTTTTTTTTGCATGTTTCATTTTTGCAAGTCTACCAAAGGGCGCTGTGTATGCTTTTTCACATCTCAAACTACTCTCGTGAGTGCCATCCGCGCCTGCTCTTCTTACGTAAATCCACCAGAGGCCACTGTCAACTGACTGACTTACTGACCCGCCCACCCTCTTCTCTAAACCCAGAGTTTTAAAAAGGTATCCAGCCCTTGAAAAAGGAAAAAAAAAGGAAAAGCCCTTGTCTGATTTTTACCACATTTTCAGGTTATTTACTTGTTTATTTAATTTTTTAGCTTTTGTTTTTGTCTGAAAAAAACCTGCTTTTTGGAATAGTTCTTCAATAGGCTTGAACCCTGGTGTTGTGGTAAGCTCTTGGCATCTCAAGTCCGATGACGTACATGTCGAGCTACCGGACAAACTGGTAACAGCGGTATAGCCATCCACACGAGGGTAAGCGGTCAGCTGGTAAGCGAGAAAAGGAACAGCATCATGACTCCCATAGCATTCATTTAAATGATGAAATGCAGCCTTACGTACTTCGGGCTACATAATTCTCTGTCTCCAGAAGTGTATATAAGACTACATTTTCAGAATGAGCCTATGTTGAATTAAATCACTTAAAGTTAAAAAAAGAATTACAAAATATAAAGCGACTGTATACAAATGTACATTTACAGAAAAGTTATTATATTAACAGTTAGTTGCCCTTTTTGTTGTCATTATTTGTAAAATTTATTGTCAATTTTTGAGTGAAATCTGTTTCGAAGTATCCCTCCATTTCTATTTTTCAAAAAAAAAAAAAAAAAACACACACAATCATAAATAATGTGGACAATCCAGCTAGAAAATGCTCATATTATCATAAATACTTTTGTGATATAGCAAGAAAACTACACCTGAAAGCACATTATCAAGATTACCCGAATTATCCTTTATGTTTCCCTCCTCAGCCTTGAAGCAGCAGCTTTCAGGCGATTTTGACTTGGAGCGAACGATTATGGAGAGAAAATAGATGGAAAATATCCATAAAAAATAAAAAAATAATAACCCCGAAGGACAACATGGAGTTAAACTTCAAAGATGCTAGAGGAGAGGAGGAGGACACATGTCAAACATTGACAAAGAGAAGCTTTGGCACATCAGGGCACTCATAGCTGAATCTCTGGAGCCCAAAGCCTTGGTGCGAGTTTGTGTATTGGGCTCTCTCTGCTTGATTGGCATGGCGGAGGTTATTTTGGGCGGCTCTAGGATGCAGCTGTCTTTAGCTGAGGAAAGAAGATGAAAGGTTTTAGATGGAGATCTAACTCTATGCCCTCCTACAGATGGGCTTCACGCACACAAATGCGCACACACATAGCCATCATGCATCGGTCAATAAATTGAATCATACCTCGCATCTCTTCCCTTCTCTTCACAACAAGGTAAAATTGATCAGATTAAAGGAAGGAGGCACAAACAGTGCTTTATATGGGATGTGCGAAGCTGAATGACAATCAGATCCATTCTGAAGTGTGTGTGAGACTATTTTTATAATTGTGGATTTAATATCTTGCAATATGATATTCTTGCACTGTGTTTCACAGTGGCTTCTATTTCTCTCATCTGTAACTTTGAATTTAATTATGCTTTAATTATGGATTTTTTCCTGCAATATCCTCAATATCAGTCGATAAATTGAATCAAACCTCACATCTCTGCCCTTCGCTTTAAAAAATAAAGGTGCAATTTATTAGATTAGTACTAGACACTTAATTACAATCAAATACAATCTGTAGCGTGTTTTTTCTGACTATTTTTATAGTTGATGCTTTTATATCTTGCGATCTGATTCACATTTGCTGTATTATTTCTGTCATTTGTAACTATCTTTCAATGTGGCATTAAATCTGACTAGTATAGGATATTTATGAGACTGTATCTTGTAATAAGGCTTTATATCGTGCAGGTTGACTTTAACAGTCAGCTTTATTTCTCTCAGATGAAGTTTGATTTACTGTAAAGCTCAGAATTTTCTTTATTTCTATTTCAGTCAGCTAGTTGAATCATACCTCACATCTCTCCCAATTGCTTCAAATCAAGGTGAAATTTACTAGATTAGATCTTAAATGGGATGAACCATATTTAATGACTATCAAATGCAGTGTTAAGTGTTTTTTTAGTACTATTTTTATAGTTGTGACTTTTATATCTTGTGTTCTGATTCACATTTTCTGTATTATTTCTGACATTTGTGACTTTATCTTGCAATGTGGTATTAAGTATTATAGAGTTTCCATGAGACTTTGTATCTTGTAATAAGACTTTATATTGTGCAGTTTGACATTCACATTTGCAGCTTTATTTCTCTTTGAATAGATTCAAACTTTAAACCTATGTGGTTTTAAATCTCAGGATTTTTCATGTAATTTTGCAGTTTTCTTGTTACCTCACATTTCTTTCCTTTCCTTGCATTGAGGTGAAATGGATAGAATTAAGGAAGAAGGCACAGACTGAGCTTTGGACACTGTAAAACATGCAGTATTGCACACAATTCATTCATGTTGTCCCAACACAAATTGATCAAGTTAATGTAACAAAAAAAGAGGAGGATTGAACATTAAAACAATTAAGTTATCCCCCCAAAAAACTCAAGAATTGTGCTGTTTCAGAACATTTTAAATAAGTAGTTTGAACAAGCAATAAAAAGTTTTCTTTTTTTTTTTTTCATTGGTTGAGTGTAAAACTGGGAAAAATGTTGGGTTCCACACAATTCCTACATGTCCTAACACAAACTGATTGTTAATCGAATCATTTTTTTTTTTTACATCTTTACGTAGATTAAACATAAAACTTTTAAGTTGTCCTACAAAAAAACTGAAGAATCTTGTTGTTTCACCTCATTTGATAAACATAGTTTAAACAAGCAGCAAAAATATTTTTTGAGCGTAAGTTAATTCTACTCATTTGGAAAGAGTTTTAAACTCAGTGTTGAAGTTACTGATTTAATTAAGTGGTTAAGTATGTGTTAATTCACCATTTATAACACACAGCTATAGTTTTGTGTTTCTCTTAAGTGATTCTGCTTGTTAACAGCAGGTGTTCATCATTAATGCTCAATCAACACTTAATTATCTCATTACTTCAACTTAAGTTCACAGTACTCATATAAATTAGTTTTTTTTAACTCAAATGGTTTGTTTCAATCGGTTTCCTCAAACCGTTTGAGTTGCCTTAATTTATTGGGTTTAACAGTACTCCGTAGTTTGAGTTCTCTTCATTTATTAGGTTTTACTGTGCTCAAATTGCTTCATGTACTCAAATGCAGTAAGTTCACAGTACTCATTAGGATTAGTTTGGTTTGTTGCAATCGGTTTCCTCAAATGGTTTGAGTTACCTTAACTTACTGGGTTTTACAGTGTACAATACATTATACGAGTCAAAATGATCAGTTTTAATCAAATTACTGTGTATCAAAACTTAAATTCTGATTAAGTAATATGTATTCAGACAGATTGTAAGGTGATTTGTTTTGAATACTCAGATTGCAGATTTCCAAACGCTGTAGTTGTGTATCAGCCGAATATTTTCCTGTCAACAAACCATACATCAATGGAAAACCTTTTTTATTTAGTTTTCAGATGGCTATAAATCTCAGTTACCAAAAACTTGACACTTATGACTGGATTTGTGGTGCAGGGTCACATGACAATCAAATCAATCATTTTCTTCATTTATTTGCAATGTGCAATGTGCCATTAAATCTGAGATTTATGGATTTTTCATGACATTGTGACACTTTGTACTGTGCAGTATAACTGTGATGTCCAGTTTGACTTTCACGGTTGCAGCTTTATTTCTTTAAGCTGTAACTTTGAGTCCATGTGAATTATAGATAATGTGAATTATATAATTTAGCTATTTTCTTAATACTGTATATCTAAATCGATGATCTATATCTAAATTTAATCAAACCCTTACTTATATCCCCCACATGGTCACATCAAGGTGAAATTTATCAAAGGAAGGAGACACAAACATACAGGACAAGCACTGCTGAATGACAATCACATCTAGTTTGTAGTGGGTATGTGTGTTTGTATGTGTGTGATGGTGGTTTTGTCGATGGCCAGCGTAAACGATCAGGGTGGAGGCAGAGGTGGGCCGGTGTGCAGATGGTCATAAGGTTGCCGGGAGGACTGATCCTCCTCTCTTATGCGGGCTGTAATTGCATGTTGTGTGCTGCATCTGTCTCTCTGCTGATGAATGGGAGGAGAGGAGGTGCAGTGGGGAATATGAATGAATGTCTTTCCTCTGGCTCACAGTATACTTTGCACACCCTCCTCTGTTCTGCACACACACACACACACACGCCTCAGTCTCAGACTAGACACTTAGAAGAGCACAGAAGATTATAGTGTACTTGGAAAAATCACTTTGGACTTCTTTGGATTTTCTTTTTATAAAGGTGTCAAAGCTTTCATTATTGCCTTGCTGAGATGAGAATTAAAATGGATATATATGGAAGACCAAATTTAGATCTAAGAATTTTTATAATTGCAATATCTTGTGATATAGGAGTCTGACTTGCAATAGGATTTCAGCATAATGGCAATTTCCAGATATTGTTTCTTTTTGGATCGTGCTAAAATGACATTGCTGAGCAGTGCGAGCATATCATCTTCAGTTGTAGACTTTCTTAAGTTGTTTACTCTCTCACAATATAATTAGATTTTCCATTTATGACTTGTTTTTTTGTCATTGTGACTTTGTATTAAAATTCTTGTAGTTGTGACAAGACTGCATCTTTTTGCAATTGCAATCTCACTATTGCAGCTTTTTCTTGTGATTGTAAATTAAAATCTTTATCTCTCCTCACTATGATTTAGCATCACACTCTGGTGACTTTAAACTTTAAAAACTCTTAGACAGTGTCAGAACATCAATGCACTGGGGTGCTGTTTTTGAACATGTCAGTGTTTACGAATAGATTGCATCAAAAAGAAAACATGAGTAATCTTGACAAACTATGCATCACTCTCAAACTACAAACCTCAAACAGCGATTTTAGCTAGTTGTTTTTTAATAGAATATTTTATTAAGAATGTATTTGCTAAATGTTTTGTAAGGAATACACATAAAAAAAAACATGCAGTATACCTTTATGTTGATGGTCCATTTGAGTATTAGGAGACTGTCTGCTTAATATCTGTTGATACTGCTCCTTCAACAGACATTTAACTGACTGTAAGACACTTTGCAGGTACATGTCAACTTACTCTAACCCCAACCTAACAGTCTACTTATAATCAAATGAGAATTAGTTGGCATGTAGATGCAATGTAACTTAAATTCAATAAACTCACCATCAAAATAAAGTGACCAAACACGCTTACTAGAAGTGGAGTACATATATTTATCACACAATCATTCATTGCTGTATATTGCTGTCTATTTTGAAAGGTAAGGGCCCATTGAGCAACATCCCACAGAGCACATTTAGTCTAATGACACAATAGTGTTGATTTATGAATGGCTATTCATTTGCTTACATCACATTGTTTGCAATGTTACTTACTCACAAAAACGGCATCTTCATAGTATAAAGCAGGGATGTCAAACTCAGCCCGCAGCCCTGCACAGTTTAGTTCCAACTCTGCTCCAACACACTTACCTGTAGGTTTCAAACACGCCTGAAGGACTCAATTAGTTTGATTAGGTGTGTTTAATTGGGGTTGGAACTAAACTGTGTAGGGCTGCGGCCCTCCAGGAATTGAGTTTGACATTCCTGGTATAAAGCAACACGATTTTATAGCTTATGGACGATGGACGTCCAGCATTCGCCAGCCTCCGCAGCCTAGACGGCAGCTCTGCAAGTTTAGAAAAGTGGAGAAATGTTCACGCACAACTGAGCCTGGTTTCTCTCATGTTTTTTTAATCTTTCACTTTTGTCAATTGGTGAAGTTCTGTTCCTCACCACTGGCATTCTTGGTTTGGGACTTGTGGAGCTGCACATCAATGGATTTACTCTTCAGTGTTTGGACTTTCAGCACTGAAAATTTAACCACACTGAACTGAACTAAACTGAACATTCAGTTCAGACTGACACATTTTCAATTGACTAGAACTTCTATGTTAAGCTGCTTTGACAATCTACATTGTAAAAGCGCTATAGAAATAAAGATGAATTAAATTGAATAGTTTACAGTGACCAAAATGAGACTACTAACTGAGTAAAAAGTCTGTTGTGACTCTTAAAGTTTATTTAACAGGTTTTTTTTTTTATTATTTACTGAGGGGGAAATAGGCATCAATAAACCAAATGACAGCTCTGAGATAAAGCTCATTTTGAGAAAAAAAAACTCTTTGCAGATGCCACTTTGTTTATCTAATGCATTAAAATTGACATTTTAATGTGTTCCTAAAGTGTTCAAAAATACTATTTTTTATGGCCATCATAGATAATTTAGAGAATAAAAGGTTATTTGTGGAAGCGAAAAGACTCTCCATTTGCACCAGCCTGTAAAACCCCTATTTGCTGTTAATGGGAACATTTAGTATAGAATCACTTTAGTATAGAGTTAGAGAAATATTCAGTCTATACAAAGTTGGGATAGAAAGCAAGCTTTAATGATTTGCTGTGCGTTTTTCATCAAGCTGCCGCACGGCCAGACTATAATTTGCGTTTTGATTGACTCTTGACAAAAAGTCTCGCAATTCTGATTCTTATTTTGTTTTTAATGTGCTTTCTCTCCCTCATTTCTCCCTGTAGGTCTGCTCCTACTTTCCCCCTCACTTTACCGTGTTTTAATGAAGTATAAGGAGGCGCGTGCATTAAATTGGATGGAACAGTAATTACAGAGTTCTCCGACTTACAGTTGCTCAAGCTGTTTTGACATAAGTTATGATTTGCCGCCAACACACTTTAACGCGAACAAAGCGCCATTTACTCAATCTGTCAGTTGTTTGCAATTTTTCATAATATGTTGTGATGAGAAATTAATTGTTATTCAGCTTCACAAAAGGCAATGTACCTTGGCAGTGTCTTCTACGCCTGGGAAAGTGAAGAATGAGGGTCTGGAAAAGTCGCTTGCTGAACTTCTTGTGTTTTGCATTTGCTGGCCATCCATTCAGGCCCATTAGAGATAAGATTTTTTCCCCCTTCATTTCTGTTTCTGCCCACATAAAGCACCCACTACTGCCTCACTGGACTGAATCAAAATTTGCATTAAAACTTTCCTATTTCCCATAATTTTGATGGACAGGATTGTGAATATTCAAAGTAATCTATTATTAACTATAATTTTAAATTTTAATAATAAGATTTCATAACTTATTTTTTTATTCACATTTTTATTTTAGTTATTGCAGAATGCTTAAAATACACGTTAATTTAATACAAAGAAAACAGATGTGAAACTCTTTATGTTCAACACCACACTAGAGGTCTGCAGCCACGGGACCCGTCCAGATTATTTGTGGCGTGGGAATAAATTTCCAAATAAAATGTGGTAGTAGTCAGTAACTTGATTTGAACAGGAGTGGGCAGACTAACAATAGCATTCTCGAGTCCAGCAGGCTAACAATATAGCATTCTCAAAGACCAGTGCAGAAGTGAATCATTTCATTTTTAGCCACACACACAAAAAAAATAAATATATAAAAAATTCCCAAATGCAAATTAGTTGCCTAGTATCAAACAGGAAACAAGGCAAACATTATGATGATAATAATAATAATAATAATAATAATAATAATAATAATAATAATAATAATAATAATAATAATAATAATAATAATTTAAAAAAAATAATAATAGAGATTAGTCACATTGGTGCAATGTTTGCAACGTTGTATAATCATTGCTTTTTAGTTTCCATTTCAACGTTGCATAAATAAACACTTATTTATTTGATATTTGGCATTATCCCTTCAATACTTAAAATGCACATTAACACAGAATTATGGAAACCTACAGTAGCTACTGTCCAATTCTTCAAGTTCCCAAAGTTCTTATTTGAATCTGAAAATGCATTTAAAACAGCCAGAAGCACTGAGGATCCTTCAGTTGTTTTAAATGCTCATACTGTTATGATTTTTCCAACCTCACAGTTGTTTTAAGGAAATTATTGATTCATTCCCATCCCCATCATCTCGCAGGCCAAACCTGAGTCAGCCCTTACTCTTACCTCTCTATTTCTCACATATCATTCCCTGCCAAGTGCAGTCTTCTTTATGACCTCCTCCTGCCCATCTAATGTGACTCCCATTAAAACCTCAACCACCTTTTAATAAACCTCCCAATGAACTTTCATGTGCTCTGATTCTCAATAGTCATGCTTGCGGAAGACCTTCAAATCTGTGCCAGCTCCTTTTCTCTGCGAACCTGCATGAATAATTCACAGACTTTCTGCCATGTTTTTATGACGGGTCATCTCCATGTGGTGTTTTTCAAGCTTCTGCGGTACGACACCTTTAAATATGCACAGACAAAATATTTATCCACCAGAGAGGCTGAGCAGAAAAATGCAAAGATCTAATTATACAGATCAGTGGAAGCTGCGAGCGGCCTCTAGTAAGAGAGATGTTCAACTGGGCTTTTCTTTTGTTTCTCGCTGGGCTTGGCTGTGTGGACTTTAATGAATGCCTCCAGGACCCGTCTGAACACTATTTCAGGCCCCATCGTGTGCCCAGTAGAAGCCTTCTAAATTGGGCTGTAGCTCATCATTCCGACTCCTGGCTTCTGCGGGGCTCCCAGGTAAAAGCAGAACGAAAACCAAAAGGAAAATAAAGCCAAACAAGGTCCTTTGAGAGGTTCCGAAGCTCACTTTTATCATTCAGAAGGATAACTACATTAGGAAACGCTGATCTCTGTGTCATTCTTTAACCCAGACAAAACGGAAGACCTTGCTGCTGAAATCATTCTCTTGCATAATGAAACTATGAAGCCAAAAAAACAGCTTCACTTCGGTCTCTGAAGACTCTTTGACTTTCTGTTCACGGATCAGATCGTAATCCTGTTAGGCAAGTCCCCAAACACTGCAGATCTGATATCGCAGCTGACCTCAGTTCAGTTAAACGAGGAGCGTTCAATCTTCCAGGAAATATCATGTTGGTTTTTTTGTATTCTTTTTTTTTGTGCGTGTGTAGCAGCAGAACATTTTCATTGCCAAATCTGTTTGCTCAGAAATCGATGAACTCGTTTATTAGGGAGCAAACACGAACCAGCATGTCTGACAGAAACCGATAATATGAATATTTCATACCGATTCCGCATTAATATTCATAAACTCCATTTTAATCATGCAAAGCGCCTCTGAAATGCATCACGAGTTGTTTGTGTGAATCTCAAGCTTGTTGAGTTTGCGACAGTCTTGTCCTCCAGCCTTCAGTCCAGTACACACGGGTGATGAACGACCGGTGTGGGGTGTTCACTATGAACGGCATTGTCAGGTATGAAAAATGACATTATTACGGTTATACCGTTACCATGGATCCTGTCAGAGGGGTTGAAAAACACCGGCGGCGTTCATGATATCGTGTCACTCACAGCTTGCATATTCGTGAAGCTTGATGGGAAAGCCAGACAGATGCCAGAGAGCCCTACAAACAGCAGCAGGAATCATCTCGCTTTTCTAGATGAAGATTTATGGATGTTATGTTATGCATGTTAAAACTGTTAAACAGCACTGCATTTGCTCTGATGCTGAATGAGCAACTCATGGGAGTTTAAGTGCATATTTAATCTAGTTTTACAAGTGAGGGTTGTATAACGCGCCTATTCTTTTTATATGGCCGAGGCGGTGGAGCGTGTGCAGTATTGTTCAACTTTGTATAGAGAATGGCAGAGATAATGAGTGCTTCAGATCACTCACCTTCACCACACTGCACACACACACACACACACACATATATAGTACATAAATGAAAGAAATTCATTTGATCTTTTTAACTGTGAAAATAGACTGCATGAAGTAAGTACGAGAATATACATTTTCAGTCATTCTATTCAATATTACTTGTTTCTTTGTGTTCAAATATAACTTTTACTAGCAGTTTCATAGTGGAAACTGAAAATTGGTTACACTGTATTAAAATTGCACACTGTAGAAATAGTATCATTTTTTATTACTGGAAATTATATAGATGCTGGTCATTTGTTGGTTGCTTTTTCTTGACTATATCAAACAAATTCATAAAGGATAAAGTTTTTTTCTCAAATAATGTTCTTGTCAGTTATTAGAGTTTTTAATACTCCAGTATACATTTTACAATACATTTTCAATTGTAATTTTAGCAGCTTTTGTTATCGGTTTTTTAAAGAAGTTTTCCATGTATTTAAGACAGTTGTTAACCAAATTGTTTACCAAAAACTGTTACTTTAGATTTTCTACTTTAAAATTTCAGTTATTTTTTTTATTTCACAATTATTTACCATATTTAAGTGGTTTGAGGCAACAGGCTTCCACATAACCTTCTAGTAAAGTCAACTATTTGTGTTAACATAGCAGAAAAAAAGCAGATTTTCATCTTTTTTTTTTTCATCATTCATCACTTTTTAAATTTGGTTGAGAACAACACAAGTTGTGTGCAAATGACACTGGACTCATCATTTATCTTTGAAGTTTTGTCCTGACATGTCCCCCACCCTGTTTATGTTTATGTACCTGCCCATAGACCCAAATCAAGCCTTTTCAATCATTATTCCTGATTTAATGCAGCATTCCTGAAGGCATAACATGACCTGCAAAGTAATGTTTGGCCTAAAAAGAGAGGCTGAACATAATAAATGGCGAAAAGCTTCACATCATCCCCAGCAGAATTTCAAACACACTGATCAGGCAGTCAGTTAAAGTCATATCCAGCTCTCATGCATGCTGAAACAGCCTTTCTGATGTCCTCGTGGTCCAGTCTCCAGTGATAAAGATCATTTCTAATAAGCGTCTCTGTGGTTTGACCTCCAGCGTAAAGAGTTTGAATAAAGATGTTCCTTTTCATTTTCTGTCAATTTATAAGTGTCTATTCAGCTGTGGTCTGGCACGTCTGTGGACCGATGAGATGCATCTTACTCAAACTCAAAGGTACATCACAGATTCAGAGTGCTATTCCAATGGGGAAAGGTATTTGAAAGGGGATATATTATGTTTTTTTTTTTTTTTTCATAAGAGGTAAAAACTTGCTGACGTCCCAAGAATGTATCTGTGAAGTTTCAGCTCAAGATACCACACAGATAATATATTATAACTAGTCTAATGTTCACTTTTTTGGTGGAAGCAATAACATTCAACTTTTGTGGGGAGCAAACTTTGAGCAGCTCATTTTTTATGCAAAATATTTAATATTTAATACATAGATGAATGAATGATTTTTAAAGACGTTTAATAAAATTTTTTTTACAGTACACTGTAATGCATACTAACATATATATTTCCCAAATAATGTTTAACAGAGCAAGGAAATTTTCACAGTATGTCTGATAATATTTTTCTCTTCTGGAGAAAGTCTTATTTGTTTTATTTCGGCAAGAATAAAAGCAGTGTTTAATTTTTTTATGAACCATTTTAAGGTCAATATTATTAGCCAATTTTTGACTGTTTACAGAACAAACCATTGTTATACAATAACTTGGCTAATTACCCTAACCTGCCTAGTTAATCTAATTTACCTAGTTAAGCCTTTAAATGCGACTTTAGACTGTATAGAAGTGTCTTAAAAAATGTCTAGTAAAATATTATTTACTGTCATCATGGCAAAGATAAAATAAATCAGTTATTAGAGTTGAGTTATTAAAACTATTGTGTTTAGAAATGTGTTGATCTTCTCTCCGTTAAACAGAAATTGGGGAAAAGAATAAACAGGGCAGCTAATAATTCAGGGGGGCTAATAATTCTGACTTCAACTGTATATATATATTTCAGAATTATTAAATATTTGAAGATGACCCTCGGAAAAAAAAAAAAAAACAGAGCCTCGTTAGCACCAAGCTTGTGTTTATATAGACCTATTGTTGTGTGTGCAATGTTTGTATATTTATATTTTACACCAAGGATTTTGGTGATCACAAGTCACTGGCATTGTTATTTTGGGGGTCACGGGCTGAAAAGTTTTGAAACCCCTTGCTTAAGGCAACATGCTTTCACATAAGTAAAGTCAACTATTTGTGTTGAAAGTGCAGAAAAAGCTGATTTTCATAATTTGTTCTCTTTAAATTCGGCTGAGGTGTGAGTTTTATCACGCTTAGGCAATGAGCTGTCAGGATGCACATTCTTCATGCATCAACACTGTCAGGTTTAGCTCACGGGACTGAAATAGATGTGACTGGTAACCATGGTGACATCGGCGCCTGTCATATTTTGGCGCCATTTCTCTAACAACCCGAGGCAGGGAAACGCACTGAACAAAAGTCAGAAAATTGACTGTGATGGTGCTGAACACTACTATTCTGGTTCATTCTGTGTAAAACATAGTGCGTGGCCACGGTACAGAATGCTCAAATGAGGCAATCCTGTTAGCTTTGAAAATGAATGGAGTTTAGCGCGGTGTGGTTTTGTGTGAGTGTGGGTTGCCCGTGACATTGCTAAAGCAGATTTGCTTTTCTTGAAGGAAATGGTAGTGCTTTAGAGGCAGCGAAAGAAAAGTTAGTGTTTTTTGAAATGCTGGCTTACAGCCGATATGATGGTCAGTGAAAAGGTCAGTTGTCAACCTCAGAAGGTCATAGTGATTTTTTTAAAGACGTATTTTATTTGTATATTGATTTTCTGTCGTATTTACATGGTATTTGTGTTTGTTAGTGAAAACTATAATGTACTATAAAATATTTAAAATAATACCATATTTTTGTTGTAGTACATAAATAGACAAGCACAACAAACGCGTTCTATGCTACAATTTGTGTAAAAACGGATCAAATGTTTTAGAAAAAAGGCAAACAATGCCTGAAATTACAGTGAAATAAAGGATAGTGAAATTACAAGATTAATATCCTTTTGTTTAGTATTTTGTTTCTTTTTTCTCTCAAAATGCAATAAAATGTTAAAAGAGTGTAGGACAACTTTATATATGTATATTTAAATTATTTAAATTGAAGATTCATAAAATTAAATAATACAGTGGTGTTATATACAATAAAATGATAAACTAATATACATATATAAATATATATACAAAACAACATCCGATTTTGGCCTCTTTTTCTTTATTACTTATTTTCAGCATCAAAGTTCACAATTTGAGAAGTATGAAACAGAAGATTAAGTTAAAAATATACAGGGTTCAAATACACACACATGTTTTGGATGGCGGGATTTACAAACAAATTATAAACCGTGTGAAAAGAACACGTTGTAAACAGTGTGAACAAAATGCATCTAGTAGATTGAGGTTAACTGCAGTAAGGTGAGTGGAAGGACATTTGATGATAATCAGTACAATTCTGCATTTCAAGGACTGTAATGCCATCAAAAGACAGAAAATATATCCTAAAGATATTAGAAAGTGCATGTAAACATTAGAAGCTCGTTGCCAATATTCAATAGAGCGACAGTCGCTGTCCGCAGTGCTAACAAGCAGCACGCCTGTATTTGCGGCTGGTCGCTGTCCATGGTGCTGAAAAGAAAACCCCTGCAAGCCATGGAGATCAAAGACTCTCTCTTTTTCCTCTCGCAACATTTAATCTGCGATACGTCTATGTGACTAATTTGGAAGGCAGTTGAGAATATGGAGGCCCCGCGCCAGGAAATTCATCACGGGGGCGCGCGCGCACAAACACGCACGGCGCTCTGAGCTGCCGCAGCTGTTTTGGTTCACTCGCTCAAATCAGTTTTTGGCGAAGTCGATTTTTTCAGAAGCTGGGGCATTATCTTAGAAGCCACAGTTCTGACGTAAAAACAAGTTTATCTCAGCAAAGAATTAAAATTTTAATATATGATAATTTCTGACTGATTATATTCCATTTTTAATTCTTATTTAAGTGAAGCGATTTTGTTTTACAGATTATGTTATTTCTCTCTCTAATCTCTCTCTCCCTCGTTAAAAAGTGGTTGTACTGTAGGTGTCAATTTTAATATGGATGATTTATTGCACTGACAGATCTATCTATCTATCTATCTATCTATCTATCTATCTATCTATCTATCTATCTATCTATCTATCTATCTATCTATCTATCTATCTATCTATAATAACGGATAATTACAGTCAGATTAGATTTGCAACGTGTGCAGCATTTCTCCTCTTATCATCTCAAACATCCTTATTTGTCATTGACCCATGTATGGAGAGTTGCAACACAGATAATCGCATTTTCGAGCTTGCTGATTGTGTTTGTCACAGCAAAAGACCTTCACATGACTCGAATCTATTGCTCTTACAGGTCTGATCTTCATTCACCTCTGAAAACTGTCTCCATCTAGCGGCTTCCCCCATTTTATATCTGTCAGTGCTGAATGTGTGAATCAATAACCTGAGACGTAAAAACATCCGCAATGCTTTCACTCCCAGTCTCTCAGCTCGCAATTCAGCGCTTCACTGAATTCCTGTTAAACTCTGCTTAAACATAAATCTGTTTAATGATGTCTTTACACAATGCGTTATACGGGGGTGTTTGTTTTTCTATTCATGACAGAAATAAATGCTTCAAATAAACATTGAAACGTAACACTTCTCATGGTACATTATACACCATTCACACAGACCGTGTTACATTCATATGTGTTAACCGATGCCCGTAGCACGTGACACGCCTCCAATGCGCCGTGAGCAGAAGCAACTTGGGCTCCACCGCAGACTCACAGATCTCCGTCGGTAGCGGATGAAGCAACTTCCAGCAAATCATTTGTTGCAGGTTCAGTTTTTGTTCTGGTTACAGACAGACCCTGCCAAATTGTTCACGGGACGCTGGATTACATTTCAAGGAAGCGGATAGGAAAGTGGCATTTGCTTTTTTTGAAACACCGAACGCGCACTCGCCAGGGTGGTCTTCTCTCCCTATGAAAGGACCACTGTGGCAGGTTTTCTCTATAAGCGGTAGTGTGAAGCACATATCAGCTGTGACTGGCTAAAAGGATGTCCTTGGACAACGCGAATCCTCTACCTGACTTGTAAACTTGTTGCATTTGCTCCAGAACACCTCCGAGAGCGCATTTTGGATACTTATTTGCGCGTAACGACGGAACAGCGATACAAAGTGGACTATAACTGATGAACTGTGTGTAAAAAGCTGCACTTTTGCATCAAAATCCATTTATGAGGAGGTAAGCTTTCTCTTTCGCTCTCGAGCAATAGGTCAGCACGTGCAGTTTGTACGCGTATAGACATTTTTACGTTCTCTCTCATTATATTCTCTCATTTTGTTGTTAGAATGCTTTAATCTGGATGTGTAACGCGGCTCGTTGTTCACGTGAGTGATAGTATTGCTTAAGTTTACGCCAACTGATTGCGCATTGTGTCCCTCCAGATGTCCTTTCTGCGCGTGGCGGATCAGTGAGCGCAAAATCTGCTTCAGTCGCACCGGTTCGCGCACATTGGGTCAGGATGGCAGCCGGAGTCGCCGCGTGGCTACCGTTCGCGCGCGCCGCAGCTATAGGATGGATGCCCGTGGCGAGCGCCCCGATGCCGCCGCCTCCGCGGGACAAGAAGCGTGGTCAGGACGGGTTGATCATCTTGAACGTCAGCGGCACTAGGTTTCAAACTTGGCGGAATACTTTGGAGAGGTACCCTGACACCTTACTGGGGAGCACAGAGCGCGACTTTTTCTTCCACGAGGAGACCAACGAGTACTTTTTCGACCGCGACCCGGACATCTTCAGGCACATTCTCAACTTCTACCGCACCGGGAAGCTGCACTACCCTCGCCACGAGTGCATCTCCGCCTATGACGAGGAGCTGGCCTTCTTCGGCATCATTCCAGAGATA
Organism: Danio rerio; assembly: GCF_052040795.2. Classification (NCBI taxonomy): domain Eukaryota; kingdom Metazoa; phylum Chordata; class Actinopteri; order Cypriniformes; family Danionidae; genus Danio; species Danio rerio. The sequence continues at coordinate 10,906,349 of NC_141024.2, forward strand.
ATAGGTGACTGCTGTTATGAGGAATACAAAGATCGCAGAAGGGAGAACGCGGAGAGAATTCAAGACGATGAGGAGAACGACAACAACAACGACTTGGTCATGCCGGATTTGTCGTTCCGCGAGTCCATGTGGCGCGCGTTCGAGAACCCGCACACCAGCACCATGGCGCTGGTCTTCTATTACGTCACGGGCTTTTTCATCGCCGTCTCCGTTATGGCCAACGTGGTGGAGACGGTCCCGTGCGGCATCTCGCTAAACCGCGCGAAGGAGCTCTCGTGCGGGGAGCGCTACGCCCTCGCGTTCTTCTGTTTGGATACGGCCTGCGTCATGATCTTTACCGTCGAGTACCTGCTGCGTCTGATCGCCGCACCCAGCAGGTACAAGTTCGTCAAAAGCGTCATGAGCATCATCGACGTGGTGGCAATCATGCCTTACTACATCGGCCTGGTCATGACGGACAACGAGGACGTGAGCGGGGCCTTCGTCACCCTCAGGGTCTTCAGGGTCTTTCGGATTTTCAAATTTTCGCGGCACTCCGCGGGGCTGCGCATCCTGGGCTACACGCTGAAGAGCTGCGCGTCCGAGCTGGGCTTCCTGCTCTTCTCGCTCACCATGGCCATCATCATCTTCGCCACCGTCATGTTCTACGCAGAGAAAGGCTCCTCTGCCAGCAAGTTCACCAGCATCCCGGCGGCTTTCTGGTACACCATCGTCACCATGACAACGCTGGGGTGAGTCCATGTTGTTCTGCGCAAACTTACTGAACGAGCTTGTGCGCATGATCTGCTGCTGTCATGCCTGCTTCAAAGCAGCCCTTTTACACCAACGTGTCCTGAAAAGTTGAGAGCTGCAGGTAAAATACATCAAGGGCAGAGGGAGATCAATACAAGTGAGATAAATCAAAGAAATAGACTCCCTCTATCTCTCTCCTCTCTATATATCTGACCAATCATTCTATCTGTGACTGCCTCATTGGGTTTACTTTTAATTTATTTTTTTTCTTTAAAGCATACTATTCTAAATTATGTTTTATTCTTGACTTATTTTGTAAATTATGTTAGTTTTGACTACATATATACAGTTAAAGTGAGAATTATTAGCCCCCCTGAATTATTAGCTCCCCTGTTTATTTTTTTCCTCATTTTTTGCTTAACGGAGAGCAGATTTCTTCAACACATTTCTAAACATAATAGTTCTGTAAACAGTCAAACAAATGAGCTTAAAGGGGCTAATAATTTTGACCCTAAAAGGGTTTATTCTTTTATGCTTTTATTCTTGCTGAAATAAAACAAAGAAGACTTTCCCCAAAAGAAAAAATATTATCAGACATACTGTGAAAATTTCCTTGCTCTGTTAAACATTATTTGAGAAATATTTTAAAAAGAAGAAAAAAATTCTATTATTAGGGGGCTAATAATTCTGACTTCAACGAAGAAAACCTTCAGTTAGATGTTAATGAACGTTAAGACTTAAGTGCTATACAGACATGTGTACCGTGATTAAAGAAGTGGATGTGTAGCTTATATGTAGTGTAGTTTTGTACTCCCTCTGACATTCCATTGTATCTGTTCCTAGCAACTTGCTTTTTTGAGTTTTAAATAGTACTTCTAATATTCATACACACTCATGGTAAACGAGACTCCCCTAGTGTCAAAGTTAGTACAGATTCTTCCTTTTTTTTTTTTTGGAAGACTTGCTTTTTTTTATATAGCAAACCGTCTTGAAGAACCTTTGGCACAATGTTGTAATTACCAAAAAGTCAATGAACACACAGAGAGACATGGCTGATTTATGTGACGTTAAGCACTGAAGGCGATTACAATAATGCATTTGCTATTGATGTGTTATTCATTCATTAATCCCATCACTAGACGCCTCAGCATGACTTCTCCAAGCCTCCATCCTGTGCTAAGCGGGTGCTCTCCATGGTGCTGAATCTGTCCACCGCATGTTGTGGTTGCCCCATGGCTGCTTGGGAGACAACCGATTCCTTGCTGGTGAGCCGACACGGTCCTGAGTCACTCGAGGGGATTAATCAAGCTGCATGCTCCAATACGCATCCCGTGCTTTGATCGGCACGCCTTTGAAGTGCATTACTGTGCATTGTGAGTGTCAATCTGATGCCTGGGACAGGCTGATATGATGCATGTTTCCCTTTAGAGTCAATGGTAGACTTTCTTTAGTTTTAAAGGAGATTTTTAGGACTCATTTTGTACTTCAGGGTAACCTGTCTGCTTTTCATCTGTAACTTTATGTCTGAAGATGGTCTACTGAATGTGACTAATGTTGTGTTTGACATGAGAAATGTTAGAAGTTCCTCTCTTAGACACCGCGAACCTTTAATAATAAGAAAATGAGTCTGTCAGATCTGCGGCACAATGGGTAGTGCGTGTCCTTGTGATATCTGAAGAGTTATGGCTCACAGAGTTCAAATCATTCCCATTCCCTTCTACTTTCCTGTCAGCCCTACATTGTTCTGTAAAGAAAATGTGAGGTTTAGAGTGAAAGGGGCGAGAAAAAGATCCAGTAGGAGCGAGAGAAAACGAGAGAGGGAGTGTATTGGCACATCTTATTGTGTGCAATTTGTGTCCTGCCGTTTCTTGCCTGTCAAATCGGATGACATCAATGAGAAAATGAAATTATGGTGCACCGCTCGGCATCGTCTTAATGTTGGGTGCGCTCTGCATGTGCTCGTGTATGCTAGGGAGAGATGATGACTTGTCGGAGCCAGCTGGTTATGAACTATGTCTTCCAAACAGACCCACAGCTGCAGGGCTTCAGTGATGCGGCCCATATACTCATCTCCTCTCTCTGCAGGCAGGCATGCTGTTCCTCATTTCAGATTTTATTGCATTGCCTCAGTGAGCCCATCAAGAGGAGCACGCAGGGGGGCAGTCGCTACAGCAGAGATCTGACCTGGTAAAGTCAAGTTCATCCTGCGACGAGCAATTGCCAAAGCTTGGGATGTGAAATCGGCCTGTGTCTTGAGACTATTTCATGTTTGAGTGGCTACATTTCTTTTTTTTTTTTTTTTTGTCGTCTTAGAGAGAAGTTTCAAATTGTCACACAGTTTAAGTTTAAGAGACAGTGGGGTGAGGAGGAACCTCTCCTTTTAGATTTGAGATCTCATCCTTCCGTTGTCTTTGCTTGTCGAGTTCTACCATCACTCCTTTGTCAGGTCTGAAATCTCATTCCCTTTCCATTTCTGCTTAAACACACACTTGTGAGAGTGGTCAGTCCGGGAATCTCTAAACGACTTTACCTGCTCTGATTGAACAAGGGCCAGGCTCTCTAAATGTATGCATCACTTTTTAATGCCTCGTTTCCTAGACTGAATGACAGGGATGGATCTGTGGCTCAGAGAGCTAGGGGTGAGATTTACAGGTATATTTTTGGGCGGTATAGATTACCATTAACGAAACACTGTGACATCCCTTTCCCTATGCGCAATTGAAGAACATTTTGACTATCAGCACAGTTTTACTGAGATAAAAGCCAGCATTAAAGCAGGAGGAAAGCCACGCTTGCCAGATTATACGCAACCCCTCAGGCGTCTTCAATCTGCCTGTGTGAGAATGATTGAGAATTTTTAATTATCCGTAAAGATAGCCTCTATCGTGTATAACTCTGTGTTAGATACCTGAATGCCTCAACCAGCTTTAGACCCCAAATTTATGCATACACGCACCAAGGACCGCTGCTCATCTCGGTCTCATTTTGATTGAAATGAAGTGGCTTTTTTATCTCTTACTCTGCTTAAAGAATGAGTAGAGCTTTGCTGTCTGGTAGTGTAAGATATGCCGGTTATCTCCCAATTGACGCAATATCATGATGGTGAGAACAGGCCACGTGGATTTTCTCTCAAACCTGGCTCAGAAGTTCCAGAGATATATATTTCACAGTGTTTCACAAGAGTACCCGAGCACTTTGCTAACTATTGTAAGTAAGCTTTAGTACCTAAGTTCACCTTTAGACTAATATGGCCACTTTTCTGCAGAGTTTAGTTCCAGTAAACCTGTCTGAAAGTGATCCTAAATACCCTGATTATCCAGTTTATGTGTGTATAATTGAGGCTTAAGCCAAACCATTACTGGATTGTGGCCTTCTAGCAACAGGAGCGGACACCTGAAGTGGCTGAACGAATCAATTTAATAGCTATTTTCCAAAGATGCGAATTAAACTTTTGTGCAAAACTGGAACATCGCATAAAACACTATTTCCTTCTAATGCCTCAAAGAGAACTAAATTGTCACTTCCTAATTAACCACTTTGTGCCTTTTTAATGTAATAAATTACTTTTGGTTACTATGAAATAGCTCATATGTTATAATTGAAAATATTCCGATGTCTTTGTCCGTCCAAATATATCTTGTCACTTTCTGCAATTTTTGGCATCCCATGATCTGATAAAACAGCATCACATGACTTTTTTGATGCGCATGTTTGAATTTATTCAGTAAATTTAATTTCATGGGGTGGAGGGGGGTCATTGGGGGAGGTCACTTCATCCACCACCAGTATCCAACATCTACTTGGATGATGTGTCAGCAGTCATATTGCACCATACTGCACACCACTCATCAGCTGGTTGGTGGCGAAGAGACAAAGTATAGATAGCTAGGAGGCCAGTGGGCAAATTTGGCCTAGATGGCAGGGTTAAACCTCTACTCTTTTTCAAAGGACAACCTGGGATTTTAACAACCACAGGGACACAGAACGACCACATCTTGTCCAGAACTGAGGAGTATAAATTCTCTGTCAATATACTGGGGCATTAAGACCCATATGAAGTGCATGTTGAGTGCTGGTCTTACTAACGCCACTACGGGCAGCAACCGAGTACTTACCGAGCACCGCTCTGCTTAGCTTCAGTGGGCCGAGCTAGCATGAATTGTGATCTAAAGTGTTACCAAGGTTTATCCTAGTCATCTGTGCGAATACATTTTTATGTTGGCATTTTCATTAAGCATTTTTTATGCAATAGTTCAAAATGGGCATAAAAATCGTAAGTAATGTCCATTTATACAGCTCATTTCTTAAGTATTTCCATACACCAACGTGCTATACAACTGCATGAGGGGGTCTCTCCTCACCATCACCACTACAAATAGGTGCACAGAAACATAGCTATTGATCCGTTTGGCTGGATTACAGCATCAGCATTCAACCCTCAAAGAGTCCCCAAATGGCAATGGGCTGAGTGGGAATGGTGGAGGCAGTGGGACGGGATGCGACTTTGGTTCACAGCACGAATGGCCTCCGCTTCACTGGCCCCTATCGCCTCTTTAATGGACTCGTTTTCTGGCATAGGCTGATTTTGCCCAGCTCAATTAAATCAGCAGCGTTTTAATTGGCTTATGCACTGTCAAACGGGATCTATTAAGTGAGCAGCTGTCAGAGCTGAAGACATGCAGATATAAGTGTGAGGAAGAGAGGGAGAAAGGTGAAGAGAGGTAAATACATCAGATGAAGCACTCGGGTACAATGAGAATGTCTTGTAAATGAAATGCCCCCATGATCCGCTACAATACCCATAATTCTTTTTTCGCTGAAATGTGGTTCTTTTTTTCCCATCCTCCAATCTTTTTTCTATCTTTTCATCCCCCCCGCCCCTCCTGCAGGGTTATGAAGCCACATAAAGAATCCTACCAAGAGGTTGTAAAGAGATTGATGGAGTAGCATAGAGAGTCTATTAAACTCCTGAAAGTCACCTCATGTCAGGTCAGTTAAGGGCAGAGTCTTCAACGCCCGCTGGCTACATATCCCCTCCCCCGGAGATGCCACACACAATAGGGATTTGGTAGATTAATCTTTGATATTCATTGTGGCCACCTTGGGTTAAGCAATAGGCTTGATGTCTGGGAAAGGAAAGTTCACAGTGCACAACCGAAGAAGGCTTCAGTATGGTTTTTAACACTTTGAACAGAGCGAAAGGTTGATTCCTTGAGGTCATGCTAACAGCATTGTAGTAAGGTCAGGCCATGGTACAGCATGCGAAAGGCACTCATTATTGTGTCTGAAAGAGCATGCTGGTGTGGGGTTACCCTCATTAGTGCACCTTGATCAGGCATCACACAGCAAGAGCGCTGCCCCGGAGAAATGCAGCGATGCAGGTTTAATATTGATGATCCCAGACCACTCGTGTGCATCCATCTAAGGCACGACTGGATTCCTGTAAAGATTTAATGTCTCTGTGCTCGGCTGATTAAATGGACATACTCCTGAAATTATGTCATCATGTACACAAACCCCCATTGTTTCAAATCCACAAATCATCTCTTTTGTTTGAAGTCATGTAGGTTTTTTAATGACATAAGAGTACATTTAAGAGTAAGATTTTATTTTTTAACATTTATTTTTGTATTTGACAAACACTTTTATCCAAAGCTAATTGCATTAAATTGAAGCTACGCATTTTCTGATATTTTGTCATATATTCAGCTGTTTAAGGTTCAAGATGGCAGATGATGCCAAAAGTTCTGGTTGTGAATTTGGACACGCACACACCCGCACTCAGACATGCACACAGAGAGGGACGCACACTAGTATTGGGTGTTTACAGGTACTCCCCATAGGCTTAATGTATTTTTTTTACTGTTAAAACACTTGATATATGCCCTAACCTTCCCCAACCCTAAACCCAACCCTGTCGCTAATTTTGAATGTCATAAGACACCATTAAGTATGTTTTTTTAAGCATTTTGAATTGCAAGGACATAAAGGCATGTCCTCATAAACCACCTCAATTTTGTAATACCAATGTCATTATACACATTTCTGTCATGTGAAGTAATGGTCCTCAACCACCGGGCTGTGGACCGGTACCAGTTCGTGGATCAATTTGTACCGGACTGCACAAGAAATCATTCCGAACGATCACCGAACGATCTTTTATCTTACAAAAGTCTTTTATTTTAAAAAAGACTGTATTCTTTTGCTTACATTACAGTCACTTGAGCGCCCAAATTTAACCCATGCAGCAAACAGAGTAAGAAACATCTTGGAAAGTTTTTTGCTAAAGGGATGTAAACAACCCAAACCAGTACCCAAACCACACACACACACACACACACACACACACACACACACATGCACACACACTCCTTTGGATTGTGGGTCCACAAAGTTTATGATCACCACATTGCACCAAGGTAATAAGTATTCCCTTTTATGGCTGCAGAGAAAGAGAGACAGGGCGGAAAAAAGAGTTTTGACCAATTTTTTTGGTCCCACAGATGTACATGACATGTTTTATGGCTCAAATAGGAGCGCGAGAGAAAAGCTGTATTTGAAAGATTTACACAGTGGCACTGCCACAGGGAAATAAAGAGCCCAGAATGAAGTAATTAAAGGCTCTTTGTCATGTGGAATAACCCCTGTGGTGTTGCTGTAGAGGCGCTAACTCTATTCATCCATCCATTTCATACTTGCACTATTACTCCACACCGAGAGGCTAATTGGAGAAGCGTCTCTCTTCTTAACTCTCGTTCTGTGTCTTCCCTTTAGCTTTTCTTTCCTTCCTCGCCACTGCATTTATTCCACATTTTAGTTCTCCTCCTCTGTCTGTCTTTTATTCTGGAAACATCCGCCCTCTCTGTGATGGTTCAGATGCCGTAAAAAAACATGTTGAAAGTAGATCATGTTCTCCTCAGATGGCTGCCTTTAATCATTTGAATGAAACGGACAGAGGGCTTTTTTTTCCTCCTCCTCTTCCAATTAAGTATGTGTTTTTTCATTTGGGTTTTTTAATTACTTGGCCTGTCTAGAAAAAAAAGAAGCTGTGGTAGCAGTAATGGTGCTGGCGTTGCGAGGTTTAAGAGCTTTAAATCACACACACATATACACGCTTGTCTTGGCACACATCAAAACACTGAAAATCAAAATGCACCAGTCTTCAGTGGCTGCCTGAAACGATAGTTATTGGGAAAGTGAGTGAAATGCAAAACTTCAGAATTATGGACTTTTTCTTTCCCACCAGGAATGATTAATGCTCCCTTGAATAAGGTCCAGATTTCAGATGCTGGAATCAGATCAGGTCTATGTTTAGATTAAATTGCATCAAGAGGCTCAGTTTTGGTCTTCTACATTAAAACACTGTTTTGTGTCTTTTAAACACTGGTTAAAGCTATTTTAATCCATCTTACAACCCCTGGGCAATCTTAGGGAGTGGGGTTGCAGACTTAATCAAGGATCTGGTTCAAGCAAACACTCATAGATAATTGTACTCAAAGTAAGAACCACAAATAAGAATTGCTGCACAGATGATGTAATTTATACAGGTGGTGAAGCAGTGAGCTATTTACAATATCAACAACTAAAACAAAACATAAATTAGAAAGACTGGCTATGGGTGGTGATAATGCAAAGAAACAATTAAAACTAAAACAGTATTTGATATACATTTGGTTATGAAGATACAACTATTTGAAAATCTGGAATCTAAGGGTTCCAAAAAATCTAAATAATGAGAAGATTGTTATACTAAATACTGAGAAAAACTTTAAAATTGTCTGAATGAGTTGATTAACAATACATTATATTAATTAAACATTGAGTTTTGATAAATTTACAATAGGATGTTTACTAAATGCATACTGTGCAGCATAAGACTGCGATCCTGGGTCACAAATATGGTAGTATGTAGTAAGGTAGTCCATATTTTAGAGCGCAGTTTGGCATTGCAGAGGTTCTTAAATTTATTTTAAGTATATTTTAACCCATAAATAGTAATACAATAACAAAACAACAAAAGAGGGTTATTTCCATTCAGAAATAACCCTGAACATCTTGTTTCATGTACAACCTTGGTCTTGCAATTTGGAGTTCCTGGGATCCTTACTCTTTTCTTGAATAGTCTATCAAGGTTAAATAGTCTATCACATTTAAAAGCATAAAACATTTCTTGTCCAGCGGTGTAAAGATGCCATAATCTATGGATTCCCTTTTGTTAACTGTACAAAAACAAATTATAAAAATAATTCATTAAAAAGTGTTTTGCACACAAAATTAAACTTTTGAGATTGAGACTCAGAGCACATTCCCTTTAAAATCATTCTTTTGCTGTAGTCCGCATCCCTACACTTTGTGCAAGATATCGTTTTATCTGGCTGTGCTTAACCTTTTATCAATGTCTTTTAACCCCTTTTTAAGCCATAAAAAAACTTAAAATTGTAAGAGCTTTTCATTCAAATTTAAGGTTTTATGTTGTTGTTCCATGTTTGAGACATGTTTATACTTGACACAGGATACCTTTATCACCACAAATACATGAGGGTCACTGCAATGCTTTTTAAACGTCCTCTAAAAATGACAATTTTAAAAACACCTCAGAGTTTTTCTAAAAAGTCAGGTAATATAAAAAATCTGGTCTCATAAAATGTCGACTAGACAAAGAATCCATTCCTGTCTACTTCTCCACTCTTTTTATTAGCTACCTTTTTGGCTGGCATTATTTAACCCAGTGTAAATCTCTTTTAATCCCTAGTTAACCCATAACAGCCTGAAAATAATTCTTAACTAATGTTTTACACTTTAGTTAATATGGTGCTTTCATTGGTGCTTTCAGGTTAATGTGGTGCGTTCATTGACTTTGTAACCATTTCTCCTTTAAAACATGACAAGCGTGAAACATTTCCCATCCGGGAGTTTTAAGATACATTAACCCAGGGTTTTGCATTTTTCACACCTTAAAGCAGGGAAATCTGAAAACGTAAAAAATCCAACCTTAGATCAAACAAGTCCATCGCATGCTTTCAGATCATTCCAATTCCACTCCAATGCACAAACACACAATAATGGGATACGCACACCTACACACACATCGTTGATCCCCCATATTTGCCATTTCCAGCTCATTTTATTAATCTGTCAATCAGAAGCAGGAGCACAAACATGGAATTCTCCTCCTCTTTTTTTTTTTTTTTTTTTTTCCACGGCTCATCTCCTCTGGTTCTGCGCGGCCGTTATCTTCTCCAGGTCATGACTGATTTGATTTGTACGTAATTAAGGCTGTGGACTCTTGCTATTTCTGATTATTTCCCTCTGTGTGTGTGTGTGTGTTTCCTGTGCAGTGCTCTGCTCTACTCTGCACTGGACTAATTGAATTAATGCATTCATCACTTTCTTTTTTTCCCTCTCTGTTTTATTCTCGACTCACCTCAGTTCTACAAATGAAAATGTTAAAACAACCTCGAAGACGCCTCGAAGTCCTGGATGAATGCGATGATTTGATGCTCTGTATTAAAGGTGCGTGTGTGTTTGGCGAAAATAATAATGAATTGGCTAGAATTCAAAAGGGAACTGGAGTGTTTTGCTAAAGCCTGCTAATACCATACAAGAGGCTCATAAATAGCAGAAACAGAGGGAAGTGGGGTAGTGAATACAAATGCGCCCTTTCATATGTAGATCTCCTGCGGTAGACGGACGTGTCTTCATTAGATGTCTGCTGAATGGTGTTTAAAGCAAAGAGGAGAGGAGAGACGGCCATGAGTCTAGCGTTGGCTTTTTGTCAGTGTACATTGATTAAGCGTCACTAGCTACAGGAGAGATGACCTGCTAACGCTGATCCGAATGCAGCCTTTAACAGCTCGCAAAACATGCTCGCAGCATGCAGAAAGAGACAAGAAAGACAAACGGGGAATCAATGCGAATCCTGCAGTATATCCCGCACCTGTGTGTTAGCGAGCCAGCTCCCTTTAGACCGTTTAACTTGACCCATTTTCATGAAGCCTTCCCATGCAACAGCACAGATGTTGGTTTAATAACTTTGTAGGAGGATGTGTTGTAAATAACTTCATTTTTGTGTTGCAGTAAGTGATGTTAGAACTTTTGCCTGGTACAAAATATGTAAAATTCCTTCGATTTAGTCTCTGATTATCAGAGGTCATCTCAGTGTAATGAACCAGCAAATCTTTCAGCACATGTTTTACATAGCCGATGCTCTTCCAGCCACAACCCAGTATCGGAAAACACCCTTACACTCTCACATTTACATGCACACTCATATGCTGTGCTTAAACCAGACTTGGAATGTGCGGAAAAATCACGCTATTCACACATAAATAGACTTGTGAACATTTTGAGTTTACTCGCTTTGTTCACGCGTCAAATTCACTCCATAAACGCAGATTCGCGTCATGGGCAGGGCTTCTGTTTCATTGCTAATTGGCAAACATGGATTTTATTGAGATAGTAGTTGTACTTTGTGCTTTAGGAATGCTGAAAAACATTGTAGATTAGTTCAGTGCAGTGTCTGAGTCCACTAGATCCTTTTGGAGGTGCACGCAGCTCTGTGAGCTCACTTATACCTATATTATGGCTGGCTTTCAGCAGTGCTTCAGACTGAGTCGAACCCAGTTTGATGAACTGTTGTCTGGTGTCAGCAAGAGGATTTCCCCTCGGGACACCAACAACAGGCACAAAGTCATAATCACTTCCTTAAAAGAGTAAGCTCCTGATTGGTTAATGAAGCTTGAAAGTCTGCTGAAGTTCAGATTATTTTGAACTTGATTCAAAATGCGCAAAACGCTCGACTAGCGCCACATTATTGGCACGTTTTGAATTGCTTAAGTTGAAAAATCTGAACTTTAGAGCCACAGGAAGTCTATTTTATTGACTTAACATGTAAATCACTCACGCTTAAAGCTTCATCTCTGTCTGGTGTAAAAACAGTAATACACTGCAGCCAATTTAGTTTATTCAGTTCACCTATAGTGCATGTCTTTTGACTGTGGGGGAAACTATCAACTTGCCCAGAACCACGAACTTCTTGCTGTGAGGCAATAATGCTAACCACTGAGCCACCGTGCGACCCTATACTTTATACTATATACCAAAAGTATTTCCAAGCACATTTTGAGCAATAATTATTTATGTATATAATAAAATGATTGTAATTAATAAAAATATTGCTTTGCAGCTGAAAATACTACTTAAATGTCATTAAAAATGGATACCACAATCTTCCAAACAACTAACCTTTAGCCCAATTTTTATTTGAAATAAAATAAAATATTGTATTATTGCTTATTTTTTTATTCATTCTAATAAGTGAAGGTCGAAAGTATACATGCATATTTACATAAATATATCTGTTAAGTTGGTTGATAAACATTTTTAAGATATTTGAAACATTAAACAGATGCTCTGGGTCTTTGCAAGCCCCTTTTTAAAACGTTTTTGGCCTAAAATAACTTAAATTTCTGACGACTTGAAAATATTGTTGGACCTGCAAAAATTCTAGAACATTCTGAATGTTATTATATGACTGTAGAATCAATCACCTTTGTGTGTGTATGTTTATATAGTCAAGCCTGAAATGATTTATGTCCCTGGCAAATTCTGACTTAAGGTTACTTTTATTCAACCAGCAACCCCCCAAAAGATAACAAGTCAATGTACAAAAGTCATCATTGTGGACAAATAATATTTCTCAGCTTTCGTTTACCTTTGAACAAACAGTGGCATGTCCAAAATGATTCATACTGTATGTAAACTGTCAAAGTTTATATACACTGCACTGTATACTGTATACAAATAATACAGAGAACACTTGAACAACATAATGTAACCCCAAGTATTCCCTTTATTTTTTGAGCAGTATATACACTCACTGCAGGATAACTAGTAAACTAATAGTTTACTAATAGTGAGGTAAAGTAATAGCAATGCTTGTCTTCTAGTTTTTACATATTACTCTTTCATACTTATAATTAGCCTATTATGAAGTCATGCCATTTAAAACCATTTTTCCCTCTCATAGCTGACCTTTGATTACTGACTTAATCTTTTTCGTGAACTTATGTGAGTGTACATCTGGGGCAGACTGAGAGTTGCTTGTCTCTTTTTAGCTTGTGTGTTTTGTTCTTGTGTTATGTTATTAGGCAGTTTTTATTCTACTGCTGGAAAGGGTACTCTACAGCCCATTCTAAACAGATCACTTGCGTTTGATTTTTCCTGTCAGTGAGAGTCTCAAGCAGGCCGGCAGGGAGGCCGTTTGTTGGTCTTTGCGATTTGGACTCAAATGGAGTGAATCGGTGGGAGGACGGCGTATAACTGCTGTAAGTCAGGCAGAACACTAGGGGACACACACTGATTTTATGGTTTGTGATACAAACACTTGAATAGGCCATTACACACCTTATGACACACCTGTCTTCCTTTACTCTACCATCGCCTTATTCCCCCCATTTTACTTCTGCTGTTCATTTTCTCTGCTTTAAGTCATAATAATTTTTTTTTCAGCTCAAACTGGAGCAAGCAGCAGCTCTAATGCAGAAGTCGCAAACATTTTACTATTTAGGCTTACTCGCTTGTCTTGAGGCGGTTTTCTAGGTTTAGCACTAGAATAGGACTGTTTACAGTAATATATCTGAAGTCTAATCAGCCATTCCTGAGTTTTAGATATTTGTAGTTTAGCATACGTATTTATTTTTCCAGTTGTAGCTGGATGGTTGTTTGGATGTACAGTGTGTTTCTGTAGGTCTCTTTTCTATGACAGGAATCCAGTCATGTTCACTCGTGTCTATATTTGATATCTGTTCACAGGTTTGATTTAATTATAGCACTCTGGTGTGATTGCTCTGTTAGAAAGGTTAATTTTAAAGAGTTGTGAATGCTGCCACCACTGAAAAAATAGGTCTCTGTCTGCTTCCAAACGAACTCTGCTGTGATTTGACTAGAATATGAATTCAGCACCGAACAAAGACATCTAGATGAATCAAAAACGAATGTAGATTCTGGTTTAAAAGTGGCAGGGTGAATAATAAGTGAACTATATGTGTATACTTTTATTTTCTGGTCTGCATCAAATGAGCCAAGAAAATCAAACTCCAATAACAATAATAATAATGATAATAACATAATACATCTTGGGTTTATTTCCCAGAGACGGGTTGTGACTGAGGGCATCCACTGCGTAAAAAACGTGCTGGATAAGTTGGCGGTTCATTCCGCTGTGGCGACCCTGGATTACTAAAGGCACCAAGCCAAAAAGAAAATGAAAGAAGGAATGGATCTTGGGTGTACTAAAATGTATGTATACAGTCAATGGGTAAAAGTAAAGTAAGTATAAGGATAATACTTTATTTTGATGGTTCATTTGAGTATTAGTAGACTGTCTGCTTGTTATCTGCTGATACTGCTTCTTCAACAAATTAAACTGACTATAAGAAACTTTGCAAGTACATGTGAAATTACACTTACACTAGCCCTAACCCTACCAGTCTACATATAATCTAAGTAGAATTAGTTGGCATGTAGATGCAATGTAAATTAATTCAACAAAACGGAACATCAAAATTAAGTGTCACCCTTATACTTGCTTCACTTTTACGCATTGACTTTATAGACACATTTTAGTAAACCCAAGATCCATTTATTCTTTCATTTTCTTTTCGGCTTGGTGCTTTATTAATCTGGGGTCGCCACAGCGAAATGAACCGCCACTTTATCCAGCACGTTTTTTTACGCAGCGAATGCCCTTCCTGTCGCAACCCATCTTTGGGAAATAAACCCAAGATGTATTATGTTATTATTAATATTATTATTACTAATATAATTATTATTATTATTAGTAGTAGTAGTAGTAGTAATTAATTTATTTTCTTTGTCTATAAGCAGCATGTGCCAGATCTGGTTGATAATTTACTTTTATTGATCCTGTATAATTAAATAATACTTATAATAACAACTTGTTAACACTTTATTTTAAGCACCAATTGTCACTATAACATGCCTATATTAAAAAAAACTGACTGATGTTTGTAAAGTAAATATTCTACATGATCTTATTCTACATTCCCAATCCTACTCAATACATAACTACTACATAAACAAAAAACCTATTAATATGAAGCAAATGATGAGTCTACTGAGCTAAAAGTCATAGTTAAAGATTTAATAGTTAATATTAGTTAACTATTTTGTTAATAGTGAGAATTGTACCTTAAAATAAAGTGTGACCAAAAAAAAAAAAAGAAAAAACATTCTAAAAGCATATAGAAAAGAGGGATTTTTTTCTTAATATCTCACTTTTTAAAAACATTTATTTTAAGCCACTACAGTGGCCAGGATGGCTTTGGTGAAACACACACCCACACAAAATTACTAGTAAGCAGCAATATAATTAAAATGTCAAAACAGCACATTCAAGTAAAAACTAAAAGACACCATACAATGTTAATATGTTCCTAAAAACCTAGATATTATTACTAACAGACTTTAAAAAAACATGCAAGCAACACCATAGCCATCCTGTCTGCAGAAACATTTTACATCCATAATTTTAGACCTGAGAAAATACACACAGCTAAACTTCCCAGGTGACTGATTTCAGTGAAACACAAGCTCTACTGGTAAACTAACAGGTCTCATTACATTACGGCCCAGTGTACTGTAATTTAAACACACCCTTCTTCCTGTTTAACATGAAGGTGACACGCGTATGCATTTTGTCCACTGAATATGCACCCTGAAACATTATGTTTTGAATTCATGTCCTTTTTATAAGATTACGATTGTTTCGTGGATTAATCCCAAAGCTGTTTAGCTGGCGAACAAAGTGGAATATATAAAACCAAAAATATTTAATCTCCTTTAAGTTCTGGTTTACATTACTAAACCGTCATATGTTGCCACATTCGAACAGGGTAAAGTATAGATAGGATACAACTGCGCATATGCTCATTAATATGGAATCATTTTCTATGATAATGTTTAACATGAATTATTATTTTTTAAATATTCTGTGATAGTTTAGGGTTAAGGTAGGGGTAGAACTAAAAAAGATAGATATTTTTTATTATTGGGTAATATAATAAATTACATAAATAATATAATATAACTTGGTAGGACTACAGTTTTTATATTACTGTGATGGTTGGGTTGAAGTAAACGTTAGACCAACACTCAAAAAAAGACGACATGTTATTTGTTCAAACCACTACTTTAAAATGAGCTAAAACCACACAATTCTTGAGTCTTTTGGGGGACAACTTAATTTTCTAATGTTCAATCTACTTAAATATGTCATTTTAACTTAGTTCTTTCACGTTATCCCAACACAAATCGATTATGTGGAACCGATCCTTTTTTACAGTGTATCAGAGACGTTGAGTTATTTGACCTAGTGTTTTTCTAGAGATGCATCGGATGTCAGGGATTATTTACATTATTTTGAAAGTGTTATAGCTATAGATTGCTTTTGGAATTGCTTATTTAAGTCCAATTGAGCATGTGTGTGTAACTTATTTTGTGTCGGTGCAATCTATCGGATGCTGTCACTTGAAAATCAACCCAGATTTTTTTGTCGACACTGTAAAAAAGTTCTGGGTTGCACACAATCGATTTGTGTTGGGACTGCATGAAGGAATTAAGTCAACTTATTAATCTTTGTGAATTTAAGTTGATTGATCATAAATTAATCATTTGTCCCAAATAAACTTCAAAAGTTTCGTTTTTTCTGCTCATTTTAAATTAGTAGCTTGAACATTGAAACGTCAATTTTAGTGTACATTGAGAAATTACAGCCAGACCAGGTAGTTGTAGCAGTCGTAGGTATCTAGGTCATTGAATTTGACGCTCTTACTAACTGTTTCGGGTGTCCTGTGCCATAGATACAGTGTCGTAGTTCCAGTGAAGGTAAGCCGGTGAAGATGGACAGCTGAGGTCGATGTGGACAGAACGACGGTAATAGGAGAGCAACAGAGAGAGAGGGAGGTGTTACATGTCACCGTGACACATCATTGGAAAACACAGAATCTATTTACCATCGACTGTCCTCTCTCCCTGCTTCTGTCGTTTCCCCCTCCCCGACAGGCCGTAATCACTCCGCTTTCACACTCCTCCAAATATACACACCTGCACTTACAGGAAATCCACAGTAATGAACTGCCAGTCAGGAAGGACCGACAGGGTGGTCAAGCCACGTTAAAACCCTGAATTACAGGACGTGCATGTGCCAAATGCTCAAAGCGGGAGGCAATTTCTAAAGATGTGAGGACAGGTTGTGCTCTTTAATCTGTGATAGAAGATGGCGTGAGAGGACGGGGAAGTGCGGACTGCTGTGGTGGCCTCATGTTTTAAACATCGCTGCCATTCTCCTCACCGCCTGACATTCAGCAAACTCTCCCAGTCTGTCCGGCCTTGATAGTGTCTCCCTCCAGGACGATCTCTCCTGTAAGCTAATTATCATACGCACACATGCACAGATCACCTTCAGAGAGATGAGTTTATTCACGTATGCTCACCTACACACCACTCTATTTAATTCTGCCTTCACTGTAAAAAAAAAAATGCTAGGTTCTACACAAACCCTTTATTTATAAACACAAATCGATTAAGAAACTTAATGGTTTTCACAGTTTTAAGTTGATTGAGTATAAAACAATTAAGTTGTTCTCTTAAATAACAAACTACAACTATCTAAACACTTTTGTTTACTTTATTTTTCGCCATTAACTGTATATGTAAAGTTTATTAAACCTAAGTTTTGTTATTATAAATAGTTTTTTAATCATTTCAAGAGTTCACACTTAGCTGATGATTGATTATAAAGTGTGTCTGGAGTCCTCAGGTCCGGGGCTCCCTTTGGTTGCAGGGTGAGAGGGGAGTTTGAGCTCAGGTAGATTTCGAGAACTCCCATGGTGTTCATTGCTAATGAATGAATTAGGAATTGCTGCGGGGAGATATACTGCTGACTAAGAGCTTATCTGTGGTGCCAATTTAGTTTAGTAGATTCACTTATGTTGCATGTTTTTGGACGGTGGGAGAAAACCGGGGAACCCGGGGGAAACCCATGCAAGCAAGGGGAGAACATCAGAAACTCAGAACTCAGAAATATTGACTGGCCTGGTAAGACAACAGTGCTAACCACTGGGCCGCCGTGCCGTCATATTAAGGAAAAAAAGGGGAGAGGGGTGGAAGTGGGGATTCTTCAAGACGAATGTAACTGAGGTGAGAAATTCTGGCTATTTATAGTGAGTTAGGAATCATCTGATTGGTGAATCGTGAGTTAGCTAATGCGGGACCAGCCGTGGTCAGTCATAAGCACATAATGCTCTCGAAATGAGTTTAATAAACTTCACATATTTTCTTTGTCAGTAAGTAGCATATGTCATATCTAGTTGACAATTCACTTTATTGAACCTGCATTGATAATAATAATAATAATAAATGGTAAACCCTTCAATTGAAGCACCAATTTTCACTATTAACATGCCACGCAATCCTTTCATCTTATCTAAATGCAAATCAATTAAGTTAACTTAATGGTTTTTTATAATTTTAAGTTGATTGAGCATAACACAATGAAGTTGTAATGTAATGTGTATTTATATAGCACAATTATTGTGTATGGCCATACACCCAAAACGCATCACAGTTATGAGGGGGAGGGTCTCTCGACACCCCCACCAATGTGCAGCATCCACTTGGATAATGCGACAGCAGCCACAGTACAATGGCGCCAGTTCACTTACCACACTATTGGTGGAGTGGAGAGACAGTAATAGAGCCAATTCAGTGGATGGGGATAATTGGGAGGTCGTGGTGGGTAAAGGCTAATGTAGGGAAGTTGGCCAGGACACCAGGGTTACACTCCTACTTTTTACAAGAAGCGTCATGTGTCTATTAATGAACACAGAGAGTCAGTACCTCAGTTTAACATCTGAACACCGTCTCTAAAAAACTAAAGAACTGTGTTGGCAAAAATAGTGTTTTCTGAGGCCAAATAAATGCTTTTTTTATTTTTTAAGATACTAAATCGACTAACTATTGAAGTGTCATTCAGGAAAGTGCAGTAATTAAACTGTGCATGTGCGAGTATGTAGTAAACAGCAGCATACTCCAGTGCGCAATTAGAAACTTTGATGCTTTCACTGTGAAAAATCTCTGTTTTGGTTCTACACTTCATTTCCGAACACATCAGTCTTGATAATAAACGACGTGCTACAATGGGAAGCGGTGTGTGTGTGCGTGTGCGTCGCTTGAATTGCTTTATATTTTAGGGCTAATGCATTTTGCTCAGTTGCTGCCCTTAGCGCTCACAGTGTGGGGAACTAAATGGTGCTGGTTGAGTTTTTTTTTGCTGGTCTCTATAGTATCTGTCAAACTGATAAGAGAGAGAGAGAGTCACTGCTGTGATCTGAGGGAACAGTGCTTGTCTTTGATGCTCTCACTGGATGCGCGTTCAACCATTGGGGAAAACAGTCACATCTGTCTGTTTCATATTTGACCTAACAGCCTATTTTCCACCGTTCTGCTCTCATTAGCTGTGTTTAACCTATTAAGGAATCTGTGCACCCAAGAGCGAAGCAACCATTATAACTGAACTGCACATGTATGTATAAATGTACCGCATTTTCTGGATTTGAAAGAAAATGTTTTAAAATGTACAGCTTCTATCATGAAGGTCTGCAAAAAGTGCACTAGGACTGATGCTTTGAGCCACATACATTGTTAGTATAGCCATCTTCCATGCTAAATCTCTTTACTAGCAGTGCAAGTAGAACCGAATTGTTTTCTGTGGTGCCGTGACCCGAATAGTACTGAGGATTATGAGCGTGAGTGTAATGAAGCTTAGTTACTTGATCCTTGATAGCACACCTGACTCCATGCTGGAAATGAGAGTTTGAATACTGTTTGTAGTAGTGATTAACTGCAGGGGTTAAATTGGTGCCGTGACCCGGATGACTACAGTGATTATGGTGCTACGTGTAATGGATTCTTTAAAATAATTTCATTTAATGACACTTGTGATTTAATTAAGGCATTGGTTTGATTTGTAAATGGTCTAAATCTGTTGAATGCACAAGTTTAGTTCTGTTTAATGATTAAATATCAATAAACGCGTACAAAATAAGTGTTTGTATTGACATGATACAGTATACGTACGTGTACTGTGTATATTTATTATGTATATAAATGCATAGACATACAT
This sequence comes from Danio rerio, assembly GCF_052040795.2. Lineage (NCBI taxonomy): Eukaryota > Metazoa > Chordata > Actinopteri > Cypriniformes > Danionidae > Danio > Danio rerio. The sequence goes on from NC_141024.2 coordinate 10,926,285, forward strand.
GTTTGTACTTTAAATATTATTTACACATATAAGCATTAAATATAATTTTGAGTTAAATATGTTTAGTTTTATATATATATATATATATATATATATATATATATATATATATATATATATATATATATATATATATATATCTTACATTATTAAGATTACATTATATTACACAATTATGCAAACAAAACATTTTATTTTTCATGTTTTTGGTCGTTATTTATCATTAAACGGTACCACCTGATTCGATGTACTTGTTGCCTTGTTATTGTAAGAAAGACCAAGTTAGCAATATTAAATAATACGTTTTGCTTAAATATTACCACAAATAGAACATATTTAAAATAAAACAATTTTTGTTTATACATTTAGATGAGTCTCATTTATTTTTGGAGCTCATATTTTGTGTGTTTACAGCTAGCAAGAACTCTAATTCATGTTTATCAAATGTTTTGACTGGTTTCCACACTCTTACATTCTGATTGGCTGGGAGTGGACAGTTGTAGCTTCCTATTGGCTAATGGTGTGAACATATCTTCTGTTATTGTGGCATTGTGCGAAAGCTGATGTGTGTGTGTGTTGGGATCTGTACTTCAGTACTTTAGCCCACACAGCGCCTTTGTGACGACTCAGCCAAAACGGGCTCCAAACAATTTAGCTGAATCCTCGATACGCCTTTTAGATACAAGAAATGAAATAATAGCAAGTCTGCCAGGGATCATTGATCCACAGCCAGCTGTGAATATCAATGAAGTACCATTACACAAAGATAAATACGTTTTCAAAGTGTTGTGGTGCACACATAAACGCACTTCAGCTTTTAGATCAAAAACCAGCAGACTGAAGCCCAGGGTGACATGAAAAGCGCCTGCAAGAAACAGACGGAATCTAAGAGCTGCGGTCCCTAGAAATAAGCTCTAAATGACACTGAGAATCAAGTTTTGTGTGAAGCCGCAGATAAAAACCAAAGCCATAATTTTAATTAGAAGAATTGGCTTTAACCAGAAACGGTGGTCCAATATTGGCAGTGTGTCTTTGAGAGCAATTTTGGTCCTGGATTGGATGCTAATAGAGACCAACTGTTGAGTTCTGGTGGTAAAAAAAACCCCATTTATGCTGCCCATAGAGAAACACAATATTAATAGTACTACTTTATAGAAGCCTTTTAACAAAAAGTACTGTCTGCTCTGAGGTTTTTAATTGATTATATGATATATGCTTTTATTAAAGCTGTGTTATTTCTACTTAATTTTGACACAGTTCTGTTAAAAATTGCCAGATTTCAGTCTATGTTTCACACAGAATGATTCGAGAGGACTCGTTTTCATACTGAGGGAATAAAAAAGAGCTCATGTTTTAAAGCGAAACACACTAAAAGCTGGACTAGAGACACTTTTTCTCCCTGGTTTCTTTACATCAGTGTTGTTTTAAAGAGCCCATATTATACATGAAATAGGGTCATATCTTGGTTGTAAGAGTCTCCAACAACAGTCTAATATGCATGCAAGGTCAAAAAACACTTTCATGGTCTTATAATCTGCATTTATTTTTACCTAATTATCCCAGCGACTCCTGTATGAATCGTCCAGTGATTCATTTGTTCCCAAACCCCTCCTTAGCGCGGAGCTAATCTGCGCTGATTGGACCGATGACAGTCTGTCGCGATTGGTCGACTGCCTTCAGTCAGAGAGGGAAATGGCCAATAGCTAATCAGCAATTTAAAAAGTAATCACAGTTCATACACGCTCGATAGTGTAGGCGTGGATTTTAGCTGCCACACTATGGCGAGTGGATAGTGCCACGGATAACCGAACGAAGGAGACAGTCGTGTACTCGCCATACCACACACACACAAAAACACACACACACCTCCGGATGACAACGCTCCCGCTTCCGCCCGCACCCGCCAGGTTTTAGCCTGAGAACCCGCTCCGTTTTCTGCCCGCCGCGCCCGGTCCCGCTAGAGCGGAGAACACAACCAAAAATCACCCAGTATACAGTCCAGACAGCCAAGCTGTCTGTATAAACACATACACACAGCACAAAGCTCGTTCGTTCGTTCGCACTCTCTCTCTCTCTCTCTCTCTCTCTCTCTCTCATACGCTCTCTCATCCCAAGCAGACTCTCTCTTTCTAATTCACATAGCAATATCCGTGATATTGCTAGACAGCCCGCTCCCGTCCCAAATTAAACCCGTTACCGACCGCTCCCGCGATTTATTCGGAAATTTATTCCCGCGGCTGTCGCCGCGCCAGATTTCTGCGGCGCGGGAATAAATTTCCGAATAAATCGCGGGAGCAGAACTCTAGCACGGAGCTCCATAAACAAACAGCACGCGTCGCGTTTTTAACGTGACTTTGCACGCGATAAGATAATATATCCAGTTAAACTGATACAGTACACGCGGTTACAAGTAACAAATCACAACTAAATACATTTGCAAGCTAGAGTCAACGAGGCAACAACTTTAACCGCACGTACTTACACTTGAGAAATGGAAGAAACCCATCCTGACGTCCATCAGTTACTCTTTACTGATCCTTCCTTTAACAAACTCAGATGAAGTATTCTTTGTAGCATGTAGCTTCCAGAAGTTTCCAACTGCTTGGTTATAATGCTGAGGTTTCATCTTTGGGTAGAGACTCAATATATCCATCTGCAGTGTGACTACAATCAACCGGCATGTTTGTGTGTGTGTGTGTGTGTGTTTGTGGGTGTGTGTGTGTCTGGGTTTCTGCGTCAGAGGGCGGGGCCTCAGGTTTGAAATCTCCCGGGTTTGCGCGTGCACGTGAATAACTTGGTTTCGTTCGTACGTCATGGCGAAACACCTAATGAATCGTGATCAAGGCGACTCGTTTGAAGCACTATGAGTCGACTCTTTTATAGATGAATCAACAGTTTTAAACACTGTATTCTTACAGATTTAAGCCTTAGCTGGATACTTCACTTCACTTAGAGCTGTGTTACACACTACATGGAGGGGAATTTTCAAAAACCCATAATATGGGCTCTTTAAGCAGTATGTTTGAATGCATTTGCTGTACTGGATCACTAAACTGAACATTTTGTCTTAGTTAAGTAAAATTAAAGTGAACTCCCATAATCATCGATCCATGTGACGCAAATAAGGCTATAACCAATTCTGAATGCTTTAGTAATTTGTTTGCTTTGAGCATTTATAAAAATTTATATTATTTATTGAACTATTATATCATCTAACCCTTTAATGTGAAGACAAAAACAACAACAAAAAATACACTGTAAAACCCAACTGTCAACTTTAGCAAATGAAATGAGTGTAGTTTAGTCAAAATTGACTGAAAGTTAATTCTACCCATTTGAAAAAAGTTTTGAACTCAGCGTTGGAGGTAATGAGTTAATTAAACCCATCATTACTTCAACTTAAATGGAGTAAGTTTGCAGAACTCGTACAGTATTTTAGTTTTTAACTGGTTTGTAGCAATCGGTTGTTTTAAACAGTTTGAGTTGCCTTAACTTATTGGGTTTTACAGTATTCAATTGGTTAAAGTTCTCTACATTTATTGGGTTTTACTGTGCTCAAACTGCTTCGTTTGCTCAAATGAATTAAGTTTACAGTACTCATAAGGATTAGTTTTTTTAACTTAAACGGTTTGTTGCAATCGGTTTGCTCAAAAGGTTTGAGTTACCTTAACTTACTGGGCTTTATAGTGCACAATCTATGACACTAGCTAGGATAGGTGTGGTATGGGTTGTTTATTTATTATTATTATTATTATTATTATTATTATTATTATTATTATTATTATTATTATTATTGTTATTATTTATTGTTATTTATTATTATTATCATTATTATTATTATTATTATTATTATTATTATTATTATTATTATTATTATTATTATTATTATTGTTGTTGTTGTTATTATAAATAGGATTATTGTTATTTCTATTATTATTATTAGCATTATTATATGAATAGTATTCTTCTTCTTCTTATTATTATTATTATTAATATGTTGTTGTTGTTATTATTATTATGCTAAATACTATTTAAATACTACCAATATTATTCTGATTTCCATTGCTGTTTATACACCGTTTCTGTTCTATTATTGTTTATGTGTTTTGTGTTTACTGGATGTTGTATGTTTTGCACCCTAAATAAAAAATAAATAATAAAAAACACTGAAACATTTGGAATTGGATTTGGAATCAGTCACATAAATTAATGTTTACGTTGATGTACTGTATTAATATATATAAATTATTTGTATTTATTACATTTTTTTTTACTTAAAAAAAATTTAAATAATACTGCTTCTAGTATTTGTAAACGTATCTTGCACAAATCACGATTCCCTGTGCTAAAAAAGGAGCTTGTCAGGTTTATCGTGTTAGGTCCTATTAAAACAATTGAAGAATAGGAATTATTCATACCTCATCCCGCTTGTATATTTCTCCAGTTTTCCCTAATTGGTCGTGTTCCATGATTACCTAATTTGCTAATTAGCCGAGTGTGTTTTACATGTGTACTCTGAGGGAGTTTATGCCGAGGATATAAAAGGTTTAGATCTCTCTATTCGCAGTCACTGCAGGAAACTTCAGAGGCTGGAAATAAAGTGAAAAGTTTAAATTTGCTTTAGTCTAACTAGATAACAGGGCGACGATTTTAAGTGTGTGTGGATGGGTGTGTGTGAATGCAGGCAGAGATGTCAAAGGAAGTGAGGAAAAATGAAGTCATAGGCGTGTGTGTCGTCGTCGGGTTGATGTAATGGTTTTCTAATGGATTTAGAGCGGTCGCGGTGATCAGCACCGGATGACTTATTTAAATGTGGTGCTCTCTTCTCATCCTTTGCTGGAGATGAGGCATAGAAGAGGATGAGGCAAGAGAAAAAGAGGATGGATATTTCAACACTGTCACTCTTCACTCGCCGTTCCTCCTGGAAAGCTTAGACTGGATTTACGGTTCTCTGAGAGAGCTAAATCTTCATTGCAGTCTAATTTCAAGTCGTTACTGTTACATGACAGAGAGAGCCAACGCAAATATCGGCTGAAACGAATGAAAGGGGAAAAATGGGACAGGGAGTGATGGAGAAGGTGAGAGTGGTAGGAGGTGGGGTTTTAGGAATGAGCATGTTTAATGATACATCCGGAAATCTAGAGAGCGCTAAATTAGGTTTAAAGTAAAAAAGAAAAAAAAAAAACGTAAAATTAAATTAAATTCAAGTTTGTTGTAATCAAAGTTAACTTTTTTCCAGTTGATTTAAATATCAAAAATTGACTTTGAGTTGAATCTCATATCAATATTGAATATCATATCAATATATTTTGTTTTTTATTTATTAAAATCTTTTGGATTAGTTTCTGAGAATGCATATATGCCCATGAAACAAATTTATTTATTTATTTATTTATTTATTTATTTATTTATTTATTTATTTATTTATTTCCATTGGTTTCCATAATCTCTTATTACCATAATTTTACTAGATTTTTTCAAAACAAGACAAAACTAGCATTAAAATATGCTGAACCAACTAAAAAGAGGATTAGTTGACTTAAAAAGAAAGTAAGCAAACCTGTTGCTTTTAAAGTGATTAGTTGACTACGTAAAATAGTGACCAAAGCTGTTGCTTTTAAAGCGATTAGTTGACTTTACTTTTAAAAAAGTAAGCAAAGCTGTTTCTTTCAAACAGATTTGTTGACTTAACTTGAAAACAGCGAGCAAACCTGTTTCTTTTAAAGAGATAGATTAACTTTAAAAAGTTAGCAATCCTGTTGCTTTTAAAGAGATTATATAACATTAATTAATAAAAGTGAGCAAACTTGTTGCTTTTAAAGCAGTTAGTTAGCATTACTTTTAAAAAAGTGAGCAAAGCTGTTGCTTTCATACCAATTAGTTGACTTTATTTGAAAAAAAGCGAGCAAATTTGTTGCATTTAAAGCGACTAGTTGACTACTTTTAAAAAGTAAGCCTGTTGCCTAGTAAATGAACCATGTGCATAATTATAAAACTGAAGTCAACTTAACTACATTTTTAAAGGTCAACATGTAGATATTTCTTATTAGATCTCACCCATTCAACAATGTCGAAGAGCCAGGATTGTAACTTTTTTAGCATGAATTGAATGCAAAAAAGTAAGAATTATAGTCCAGGAAAATATTATAAAGATCAACAAAAAGGTTCTAAAGAAATCTTTTTAGTTTCCTCTATACACAAAATTTTTTTTTAGCCCATGACCCTAATAGCTTTTTAGCTTGGCTTGTTATTTTTAATCTCTATTAAAAATTGCTACAAAAGCTAGCACAATTAGCCAGTTGACTATATATATATATATATATATATATATATATATATATATATATATATATATATATATATATATATTTTTATTTTTTTTTTTTTTTTTTTTTTTTTTTTTTTAAAGCAACACAATATCTACAAAATACTATTTTTTTACATTAACAATTCACCCACTTGACATCTACAGCACTGCCCAGTGTGTGTGTGTGTGTATGTGTGACCCTGCATATACATTTGTGAAGCATCCCTGCAGTTTTATGAGCTGCAAATAAGGCAAGTGAAATATGCAATGCAGCCAGCCGTCTCAGTAAATCATACAACAGAGATGGAAATGAGGAGAGAAGAGAGAGAGAGAGTCTTTTCAGACAGGTAGATGATGACACTACTCTTGATCAGTATTTACGATCACGGCCACACACACACGCACACACTCTGAAGTGCTGACGACAAGTAAACAGGCCGTCGTTATATGCAAAGATGTGAGTAATGAGTTTTAAAGGACAGGAGGAGCGGAGCAGAAACGGGCCAACCAGCGTTTGATGACTGCTGTAATGTGGCACAGGAAGTGATGAATACGTCGGTGGGCTCCATTTGGCACGACTCAGCGCTTTTCTCCTGACGCGGGTCCTTAAGACAGCCAGATTAATGAATCTGGGCGAAATTAGATTAAAGACTTATAGCCCTCGTTTCCCTTCCAGCACCAGACGTCTTCTGAAACGTACGCATCCAGTTAAATGGCCACATGCATGCATCATGGATGTTATTCATGTGTTTTTAGGGGGCTTTATCTGGAAATCCTCTTAAAGATGCATCAGCATTTTGTGGTATTTTTAAACAGTCAAAACAATGTGATGTGTGGAAATTTGCATTCACAGGCTCTGTTAGTCACTAACAGCGGGGGAAACGGGATTTTGTTGTGGTTATGAAACAATTGCTATGTTAAGTTTGAGCATGTTAAAATGAAATATACTCTAAGAAATAAAACTTAAATAAATAACTAAACTATGGAATAAAAATTGAAAAAAAATAAAAGCTGGCCTAAAAGATTTAATATAAGATGAAACAAATTAAAATATGGAATGTATTTCATGTTGTTTATTTGTTAAAATGTAAATTCTAGACCTGCAAATATATTTTATAAAAGTACATTTTAGCATTATACTGGCATAAATTGATTTAAAATAAGACAAAAACATTTATTAAAACTACCTAAAACATATTATTTATATTTATATTTTATTAAATTATTATTTTAATAAATTTACAAAATATATATATATATATATATATATATATATATATATATATATATATATATATATATATAACTCAATTTAATAATTGTTAAATAATAATAAAATTAATAATAATAATAATAATAATAATAATAATTGTAAAGTTTAATAATTTTAAGAATGTTTGCATGTATTACATATTTACATTTAACGTTTTAATGTTTACACATATACAAAGAGTACAGACATAATAAACAAAACTGCAATAATGTAATGTAAAAGACAGCATAGAAAATATAAAATAGATTATTCCCAAACAGTTTGGATTCAAAGTCTAAAATAAAAAAAGTAATTGACCAATTAAATAAATCCGCCTAAGAAAGAGATGCTAACACAGTTAACCAAATTAGGCTAACACAGTTAACCAGGAATAGAAATGAAACCGTTGGGGCCACGTGGAACCTTTGTAACGCGCTGCCTTAGACTTAAAAATGGCTTCGTCACTGCAAATTCTCAAGTCTAAATTAAAGACGAATGAAGCATAAGTCTTCGACCGACCTGGAAAATAGATGAGTCTTTAATTTAGACTTGAAAATTAGCAGTGACAAAGCCATTTTTAATTCTAGCATTCTATTTTATTTGTATTAGGTATCACGAATAAAATTAAACAACAACTGTCTCTTTAGTTTTGTTTCTAAATGTCCAAATCACACAAAATCTCACGTCTGATCCGAGCCCCTCCCCCGGAGTATCATCAGTCTATAGCGATCGATGATCGGCTCTTGTACTAGAAGGCGAGCTTTATTTACCATATTGAAAGTTCCACTTTTCCCCATTCAAAACTATATGAGTGACACGTATCTCACAATCAGTTGAGATAAATAATTAGGGCCCAAGCCATGTAAGGCTTTGTACACAAAGAGAAGGATTTTATATTGGATTTTTCGGTAGCCAATGAAGATATAAAAAAATGCAACTTTAAAATGCAAAAGGGATTTAAAAGTTACTACTTTTTGCAATCACATATATTATTTTTTACATTATGCATTTTACAATAATGAAATAAATGAATTCTATATTGGTATAAATGTAGTACATTAACTGATCAACTTACACTTGTGCAGTTTTAATAAAAACATTTATTTAAAAAAAATAAAATGCATCCTTAAAAATGAATCTATCACCTTTTACATTTGCATTTTTATATTATGCGTTTGTTTTTCAGAATCATCCCCGAATGCATCAATATTTTGTTCTAAAATACTACACTTCTGAACAGCCAAAACAATATGAAGCGTGGAAGGCTCCATTTACAAGCTCTATTAGTCACTAACAGCGGGGGGAAATTGGCTTGGGTTGTTGCAGAATGCATAGCGTGTCAAATTCGAGCATGTTGAAAGCAGCGTACAGGTCCATTTATCGGTGGCGTCTCAAGTAAGCAGCTGAAGGCATGTGAGCAGAATACTAGCGACTCTCTTCATCTGAATGCAGAGAACAGAACAGAAAAGAAGAGCCCTCAGAAGTCGGCAGACAGTCGAGGTGTTCAGGTGACCTTTAGCTGGAGGTCTGGGATTTGACATTTTTCATTCTCTGGGTTTGGACGCTCCAAGGTCTGGATGGGGGTTGGGATTCTGGAAAGATGCCCGGAAATGTTAACCCTCACCCGGGGAGTGGTAAAAACATCTCTTGGGGGCTTTTTCTGGACACTCTTCAACCACTTTTCAGACCTCAGTCGTTACTAAAGCACTTAACTTCTTCTGTATTATATTAACTGCATCCTTCTCTCTCTCTCTCTCTCTCTCTCTTTCTCTCTCTCTTTCTTTCCTATCTCTTTCTGCATGATGAAGCCACACAACCGAAATGGAAAACACTATAGTAATTTAAATCAAATAGTGTTTTTGAATTACACTATTAAAGTGTGTGAAACTACTAATATTGTAGTATTTCCAACACTTTCGTAATGAAAGCTACAGCATAGTATTACCTATAGTGAACTAATAAACTGTAATAAACATATGTAGTATGCTTTTTAGTATTTACTACAGCAAACTCTGGTTTATTGGATTATTATATACCCTGTAGTAACTAAGTATAGAGTCATTCTTGATATCACTGAAGGTGTTGTGTTACCATTGCAACTGTAGAATTACCATAGCAGATTTATTCATGCAGTTTACTGGTATAGTGATGTCATTGGCGCAAAACTTTAAATTTAGTTAAAGATTAAAATAAAAATGTTTATTAAGGCTAGTTTTTGTTTACTGTTAAACAAAAATGTGGTTCAAAATTCGATTTTAGTGTAAAATATTTTTATTTTTTTATTTTTTTTACATGTTGTCCACAATACAATTACAATATTTAAGATTTTAGTTTTAAAATGCTGCACTATAAACGGGTATGTTGAATGACTTAATCATTCAGATTATTTGATTCATATTATTTTAATGTGTAATTAAAAGCATTAACATCTCATCTCACTTTCAATAGTTAAAAAATATGTAATTTTAATTGTAGGTCCATTATCAAGGTAGATAGAGACTTTAAAATGAGTAAGATGATTTAAATGTGCCTGTGTTGCTTATCATAGGTAATTGATATTTACCTTTTTATTTTTTTTACATTTGTGTGCATTTAGAATTACATACATTACAACAATTGTTTTTTGGCAAAACTATATTTTCATGAAAATAAAAAAAGCACAATTTACATTTAAATGGATTAAGAATGACACACAAAAATGTAGTTTTTTTATTTTTATTTTATTAACGTTTACCTTTTTCCCCATCGTAATTTCTGCATTTGGCACAAGTGTGTAAGTAATGTACTGTAAGTTGGTACACTTACAATACATTTAACTGAAAAGTGTTTGTTTGGTCACTTTAAAATAAGGATACAAAAGTTAATGTATTAACTAACATGAACTAATAATGAATAATATTTGGGCAGCATTTATTAATGATAGTTTACCATTTACTAATGCATTAATATCATCCAAATTCATGCTTGTAAACATTAGTTAATGCATCAGGAGTTAACATGAACTAACAATAAACCACTTTATTATTATTAACTAATGTTAGCCATATGAAAAAATACTGTAATAAATGCAATGTTTGTTGATTGGTTATGTTAGTAAATGCATTAACTAACATTAACTAATACAACCTTATTGTTAAGTGTTACCCATTTTTTTTTTTCCTTTCTTTCTTTTTCGACATTTTCATGTAGGTAAAGTCAGGCAAAAATGTGTTCATTTCTTCTTAAATATCAACTGAATATAAAGCTAAAAAACTTAAAGAACTCTCTCTCTCTCTCTTTCTCTCTCTCTCTCTCTCTCTCTCTCCCCATCTTCACTTCCTATAAGATATTTTGCAGCAAACCTCTTCAGTGCCTCCATTGCTTCTGAAAATAGTGATTTTTCAATTCTGGGCAAGACCTGGCCTTGAAAAGAAAAGTCTTCAAATCAATGCTGATGTTAATCCTTGAGCTTCTCGGTCTTCTCAAATACAGCACAATCCACTGCAGCATTTTTTATTATGAGATTTTACACAGTGCTGAATCATCAGTCGCTCTGATCTGAGTGACAGCGGTTTCTAATGAAGATTGTAAAATGGCCTTCATGCTGAGCTTTGTTCGTCACATCAATCACTTCTTTTGAGTATCACAATGGATACAGTATGTGGATCTTTATACGTGCTGAGAGCACGTGTGACTTTAGTTTTTCTGTCGCAGTGTAACTTATTGACGCTGTAATGATCCCGTTTGATTTTCTCTCTTTTTTTTCATGTAGATGTTGGATGCAAACCAGAAAAAGAGATTTGCTGGTAACAGATGAACAGTAGTTCTGGCTTCAGTGCAAAAACAGATTCGCATTATGTAATGTCAAAACAAAAGACTTAAAACAGGTGCATCTGGATGGAATAGACATTTTTTCACCGCAAATAGATTGAATTTTTCGTCTGCTTATGCTGCAGGTTTTGTCCTTTATTTTTGCATTGCTTGTTCTCAAGTGTATCATTTTTTTAAAAGTGCACAGTATAAAAAATGTGTTGGGGAAACATGCAAATCACTGCTATTGCTGCAAATTCAGACTCTTTATGTATTATTTGTTGTTATTTTAGTTTTCATGTTCTCTGTAAATTGGATTAAACTGTGAATGGAGTGTACAAAAAAAAAAAAAAAAAAAACGTTTAGTTTGAATTATCCAGTGCACTGTATGTATGTTTGCACTGTTATTTATTATTATTTATTATTTATTATTTTGCACTATTTATTTATTTATTTATTTATTTATTTATTTATTTATTTATTTATATTTACTTCATTTAAATAAAACCTTTATTCTAATTAATTGTTTTTAATTATTTTTTATTCATGTATGTTTACTTCATTTTTAATAAAACATATATTTTAATTATTAATTATTTCTTTATTTATTGTAAATTCATTATAATTAAAACATGTGTTTATTTATTTGTGTGATTTAACTTGATTATAAATAAAACAATTGTTGAAATTATTTATTTATTTATTTTTTCTTCTTTATAAATAAAACATCATTTATTTTTTTTGGTAATTTTTACTTCATTATAATTTTTTTTTAAGTTTTTTTTTTTTTAAATTTGTAATTCAAAAAATATTCATCTTTACTTCATCATAAATAAAATTTTTATTTATTTATTCATGTGTGTATATATATTTTTTACTTCAATATAAATAAAACATTTAAAATGTATTACATTTGCAGCCCAAAGATAAAAAACATACCAACAAACAAGCAAAAAAAAAAATCAATCAATTTGCCCTAATTTACATATCTATCCAGTATTTATTTTATTTATTTATTTATTTAGTTAGTTAGTTAGTTAGTTAGTTAGTTAGTTAGTTAGTTAGTTAGTTAGTTATTTGATTACTTATATTTGCTATATTCATTCTGTATAAACTGAAATACATAAAAATGAAAATTTAACTAATTCATTATTTTTGTTTGTTTATACAGTATATTGGATTATACAGTATATTGCATATACTGTAAGTAGTTGATGATGTGGAATTTGTATTTTTTGCTTCTTTATTTGTCTGATCCAGTACACAAATAGTAAATCCATTTAGTGGAGGTTTTCATTTCAAGGTGGAGACCAGAATCAGTTGCTGACTTTTAGTTTCTTCGTCTCCAAAACCCTGCAAGTTTTGCACAGATACACACGTCAACAGTTGTGAATGTGTTCTGCATGTGTGTGTGTGTGTGGGTTTATTTAGCAGACGGCGCTCCTCTCTGCATGATCTATCATCATCATCATAATAGCCCCATTGTTTATGGTGATGCTCTCAGCCTTCATATATTCAGGCCAAGTGCTGGATGATGCATCTCCCAAACTTCACTCTTCACCGGGCAATTACAGTCCGATCTGCTGCGCATAACTCACCGCAAAAACAGCCACTGAATGCCTCTTCATTCCCACTTGATTTGGAGAGAGAGAGAGCGCGACCAGAATAGGGAATTTTTTTGTTGTTGTTGAATATGTGTGGTGGTGAACAAACCAAGTAAATTAAAAATATGTGAAAATAAGTAAAACTGCCAAAATTTATGTATTAAGCAATATAATACAATTATTATTTTATATTATTACTCTGTTATAATTTGTTATATTTGAATAGATATATTGTGATATACAGGTATACTGTTTGTTTGTGTGTGTGTGTGTATGTATGTATTTTGCTTGGCAAGTTGTTCCCACGTTGACATTAAATAGTCAAAACTTGTCTTGATGGATGCAATTAGTGTCATGAGGGCAAACAATCAACTGTTACATGATTGTGACAGCATCCAATTATAATCCGCAAATGAACCCTGTAGTCAACCAACCCCAGCCTCCCAAAACCAGTCAAACGGAGTGTTTAATCAGAGCTCTTCACCCGGCTGCAGCCTGGCAGGAGCATCTCTGAGGAAAGCAATAAGACGCAAAGTCTCTCATCGGCCTTTATCTTGCCCGAGACAGCCAAGAGATTTAAAAGAGCCGGAGCCGCTTAAGTGCGTTTAGGCACACTCTTAGACACGTGCTGATTTTTTTGGGTGTTATTCTCAATATGTTAGTCTTAAGGTTATTTATAATCTATTGTGCTTCAAAACAAAGACAAAATTCACATTTAGAAGATATAATCCATTCAAAACGTACAGTTTCTGTCGTCTGCCAATAAAAAGCAGTTGTTATTATGACATCACTGCACACTTCAGCTTCACATTTTCTGACCAATTGCTGGCCAAATGATTTCTAGTGTCTGATACAACTACAACACAAGGCAAAAGCTGCAATCACACTGCCCTTTCTTGCCCAATAGACTTCAAAAAGTAAACTCACGTGACAAGATTTGCATGTAACCTGAGAAATCAAAAATACGAAGCAAGCACTCACTTTATCAATATCTGATCATCTTTTTTATCCAACCTATTTTCATAATGCTGTACAACAGAATTTTGCATGCACAAACTCTATAGTGTGACTTTTCTATACATTAACGAGCATGCATACTTGAGGGTTCACATAAACACTTTAGAGCAGGGGTCACCAATCCTGGTCCTGGAGGGCCGGTGTCCCTCCAGGGTTTAGCTCCAACTTGCCTTTACACACCTGCCTGGGTGTATCAAGTATACCTAGTAAGACCTTGATTAGCTTGTTCAGGTATGTTTGATTAGGGTTGGAGCTAAAATCTGCAGGACACCGGCTCTCCAGGAACAAGTTTGGTGACCCCTGCTTTAGAGAATTAATAATAGAAGGCCTAAGTTGATTATTAGCTGTGATAATGTGGGGAGGAAACCCAAAAAGCTGTGATGCTGTGTATACATGTATGTACAGCAAGCCCAGAGTGGGAAATGCATTGCACACACATATGTTGTCAGCATACAAGAAAGTAGGACTATTTCAAGTACACTGAAAAAAGTGTTGCATGCAAAACTGTTGCAAACAATTTATTTGTGTTGAATTTAAACAAACAAATTAAGTTTAACAATGTTCAACTTAATTTGTTTGTTTAAATTCAACACAAATAAATTGTTTACAACCACTTAACGTAAAAAAAATTGAGTAAATCCAAGGAATCATTTCTGAATAATTTTTTTCAGTGTATACACAGAATACTGTTTACATGGTCAAACAAGCGTATCATTCTTATGTTCATGGGTATATGTTTGACAATATCTAAAAAAGCATTGTACAAGTTACAATTATTTTTTCTTTAACATTGGAATGTTAGGAAAAGATCATGTTCCATGAAGAAATTTAGCAAATTTCCTACTAAATACATCTAAACATTATTTTTATTATTAATATGCATTGCTATAAGCTTGACTTAGACAGCTTTATGGGTCATTGTTTTCACTATTTAGATGTTTTCCGAACCCGCATATTCCTCTTGTCTATTTTCCGACAAACCATACATAAATGGAAAACATATTTATTAAGCTTTTGTGTATGTATAAATTTCAATTGCAAAAAAAATGTACTCTTATTATTGGTTTTGTGGTCACAATAACTCAATTACTGGCAGAACTGTGATATATGAAAAACATTTACAATTGGCTACTTTTATAAAGGAGGAGGGGCTACATTATATCTTCCACCCTTCATGCAAGTCTTCACGTTTCATTTAAAATTATGTCACACATCAGACACATCTCTGCATTTCAAGGGAACCCAGGATATCTTTAACGAAGGTGGAGACCACTCATTCTGATGCCCTAAGCTGCCCTGGCAACACCATTTTCCTGCAAATCCCTACCTTCCATCACAAGAGAAAAGAGAGGGGGAGAAGCTCTGTGATAAAGAGGGAACAATGCACATTCTTTCATTCAGACAGCAGACAGCCATTTGTATTTTGCTAGTGAAAGCGAATGCCTACGCACTCTCTCTAATAAGGGTTTATGAGAGCGCGAGAAAGAAAGATGAGCTGTGCTGAGATTCACAGTTGAGACCTTCTTATACAGTACGACCAACGATTCGTTTGTGTACGAAGAGCACGTTTTCCATTCTAGAGTTTGTGAAGAGAGTAAAAAAATCCTCTGCTGATAGTCTTGCAATGCTCTCAAAACACTTATTTAAATGTGGAAGTGCATCAATTCAGTTTCTCTTGGATGTGTAGAGATTGACTTATTGCTATAGTCAGTTTCTTTAGAAGTAAAAACAAAACAAAACACACACACGCACAGAATAGTCTGGCAACAGCATAACAACATCCTGACAATGACCCAAAACACCTTCCAGAACAACATAGAGGTGAGGTTGTGTTTGTTTTGGTTTTTATATTGTGTGAAAATGTATAATCTAGTTTCATTGTATACAGTTTGAGCATTTTGTAACGACAACACCCAGAACACATTGTTAACTACAGCAACACCCTAGCAACCACCAAAAGAACAATATGCATAGGAATAACTTTTCTTACACTTAAAAAAAATAATAATAAAAAAAATATACATATACATATTATTTTTCATGTATTTGTAGTTATTGCATTCTACTTTAAACAGCTTCTTTAGGAGTGCACACAAACACACACACAGAATAGTATTGCAGTTTCATAGCAATACCCTGGCAACATCCCAGAACTCCCTAAAACATAATGCTGACTTTAGATGTGTCTCATTTCAGAGGCTGCATCCTCCAAGGGATGCAGACTTCAAAGGTGAGTTCTTCCTTGTCCACACAAGCCAAACTGAGCATTATGAAATGAGACGATCTAGCCTACAGAGGACAGATCTTGTGAGCAAGTGTAACAGATGCCATTAATATGCGGTAATAAAATTTGCAATGGCTTTTTTTTTTTTCAGAGTGATTTTAAAACTTATATTAAGCACTCCGAAGGCAAAGCAAGGTTTTCCATACTGTGCCCTTCGAATGCATCCTTTGGAGGATGCAGCCTCTGAAATGAGACACAGTTTTTTTTTTTTTTTTTTTTTTTCTGAATATTTATGATTACTTTTCTTCTACTGTATTTGAATATACATATATATATTTTTTCTCCATCAAATTTTTCTTTTATTTTGAATTTTGTGAACACAGAAAAAACATGCCGCAGACGATTAGCATATAGTGTTCATAGAAATACATGTAATAGCCAAGATACAGGTTGTTCAATAATAATATTAATAATAATGCTAACAACAACAACAGTAGGGACAATAAAAAAAGAAAAACTGAAGAAAAACTGACGAAGATGTACAATAACAAATAAAAATAAAAAATAAAAAATGTAGATACAAATAAAATTATTTCCAAACCAAAAAACTCAAGAAACCAAATCTATATTTAAGGTTAAGTAAAGGTAAAATTAAGCCAGTTAAACATAAATAAAAGAATAGTAATCGACAAATAGATTGATATATTTAAAACCGTGGTGAAAAAGGTCTACAACAATGAAGGAAAGTTAAGTAAGAAAGTATTAGTAGCCCATACAGGTAACCTTAAACAATTACAATGAAGAAAAATAAAAATTATTTTTACACTAATAAAGAAGAGGGAATAAATAAATAAATAAATAGATAAATACTAATAATTATTAAATAATACAAGTATTTGTATATATTTAAAAGCAGTAACAACAACCTGAAAACTCACCACATAGCAACACCCTAACAACTACACCGTACACTATCATGTGGCTTTCATCCCCCTTTTTAATCACATTTTTAAAAAACATTTCTAAATACAATTTTTCTTGCATATGCACTAATGTCTTCTTCTGTAGCATGCTTCTATAGCCCAAGCAAATACGTATCAGATTTAACCACAATCGTCACGTGATCCTCTAACGAACACTGTTATGTTACTGAGCAGTATCGGGTGTTGAACAGTAACCTACAGCAAGCATTACTGCCTTTGGCAACATGCTCAATGCGAGGGATGGGTGGGGGTGAAATGATGGTAGAGAAGCGCACCTGAAAACATTCCCCATGCATGAATAAACACACATACGTGATCGCACTCATGAGTGGAAACGACTGATGCTCACACATGGGCACACTTCCAACTCACCCCCTCTATCTGAATTGAATTGTGACAAATGTTTTATTTGGTTTTAACGGTACGCTGTAATATAAATAACATGTCAGGTAAACAAACATCCCATGAGTGTTTTGTTTGTGCTATAAAAACTGCATGCGCAAAGAGCTGAAGCAGTAATGCATATTTATAGTGCTTCAAGCATACAGCGGTTTTCGATCTTTATGAAAGCATACCATGGTTTTATTCCAAAATTTAAATAAAATTACCATTATTAAATATTAGCTACATAATTATGTAGCATACATTCATTTTCTTTTTGGCTTGGTTCCTTTATTAATCAGGGGTCCCCACAGCAGAATGAACTGCCAACTTATACAGCAAATGTTTTAAGCTGTGGATGCTCTTTCAGCTGCCATCCATCACTGGGAAACACCCATACACCCTCATTCACACACATACACTATTGACAATTGAGCTTACCCAATTCGCCTATAGCACATGTCTTTGGACTTTGGGGTAAACTCGAGCAGCCGGAGGAAACCCACGCCTACATAGGGAGAACAGGCAAACTCCACACAGAAATGCCAACTGACCCAGTCCAGGGTATGTTTTTGGTAATAGCCAAAAATATATTGTTTGGGTAAAAATGATAGATTTTTCTTTTAGGCCAATAATCATCAGAAGAATAAGTAAAAGTCATGTTTCATGAAGATATTGCTTGAATTACTGTAAATATATCAAAATCAATTTCTGTTTAATAATTCATATTGCTATGCAATTCATTTAGACATTATAAAGGCAATTTTGTTTTTAACATCGAGATTCTTTTAAACAACCCAGGCTCATTCTGATTATGTACCCCTGTATACATTTCTGGGGAGTGCCAAATATATCACAGGTGCTATGTTGTTTTTTTGCAGTTTTTCTTTTCGCAAATCCGCCGGAGGTTGTTGTGTACGCTTTTTGAGATTTCAAATTTCTCTCCATCATTTGCGCCTGGTCTTCTTGCACAAATTCACCAGAAGTCGCTGTCGACTGACTGACTTACTGACTGACCGATCCACTGACCTACGCTCCTTCCCTAAACCAAACTGATAGTGGTTTAAAAAGTATAGACTGACCCGCCCACCTTCTTCCCTAAACCCAACCGACAGTGTTTTCAAAAGCAGAAAAAGAAAAGCCTGATTTTTACTACATTTTTGGATTTTACTTACATTCTTACCTTGTTGTTGTTTGTTTTATTTTTTGGCTTTTGTTTCTGTCTTACCTGCTTTCTGGAACCTTTCTTGCCTAGACTCAAACCCTGTCATCACATTCAACTTGTGTCACCAATGTACATGGTAAGCCACTGGACAGGACAAAGGAAAAGCAACAGCATCATACAGTATTGTTAAATTTAAAGACCAATTGCAGCCATACGTTCCTCTGGCTACATACTTCGTGATCTCCAGAAATGTATATAGGGGTACGTTTTCAGAATGAGCCAATGCTGCTTTTAAATCATCAGATTCCAGATGTTCAAATATTGTTCTATCTTTACAAACCATAAATAAATGGAAAGCTTATTTATTCAGCTTCTTGTTGATGTATGAATTTCAATTTCATAAAATTGCCTGGTTTTGTGATCTGGTGTCACATTTGCAAAATGCGTATTTACATATATATTAAACTTGGAAACCTTGCTTAAAATGATTTTGGTTACAATTTTGTTACATTTCAGTTCCTCCTTATCAAACCGCTTACCATGCAAGAACTAAAGTATATATTCAAACACGAATATATTATTATTTTATCATATATAACTTTCACTCTGTTCATATATAAATGTAACTGCATTATCATCAAAAACATTCATGCCTCTCAATGAATTTTCCACAGGTTTTTAATCTTGGTCTTGTACATATAAGCCTGTGTTTTTGTTAAGAGCCAAAAGCCTCTAGGTCCGAACGCAGACTGAATTCCCCACTAAAATCATTCATTCATTGGTGGATGCGGCATTGGCTGTGCTCAGCTCCTCTCTAACAGCTGTCAGAGTATTTTTAGCAGGCATTGTGTGTCTGGCCTGTGTTTAGTCAATGATAAACATCTATAGAGAGAAAGAAAGAGTCGCGTGTGGCACTGAACCAAACCGGCTCATGTTATTCAGAAGCATCATACGTGTCATTGTTTATACTTCCCAAAGAGCCAAATTTAATGAGGAGCATCCATCCATATAATACCAGATCACTTTCTTGAAGGTATCAGGTGAACCCGGTGTAAATTGATCACTCTTTGAACGTATTATTTAATGAGCTCTCTTTTCATGTATGTTTGGGTGCATGAATATTTGATGCTCTTCTAGATAATGCTAGGCAGTGTGGCACATTTAAAGGGATAGTTCACCCAAAAATGAACATTGCCTCATCATTTGTTCATAGAAAGATATTGAACACTTAGTGAATGATTCATCTGGTTAAGTAGATTGGGTTTTTGATAGCAGAAATGTAATACTTTGCTCTATGCTGTAAGTGCACCACTACATACCTGTGAGTGAAAAGTAGGACAGAAAAAGACTTGAGAGCCCAAGGCAGCAGGACTGACTCACACACATACACTCACATACATACACAAAAACCCACACTCACAATCACAAAAATACCGTCCGGCCACCAGCAACACTTTTTACAGCCTATTTAACACAAGCTGCCAATGTGCAACATGTCTCACGTCAGGCATGTGTCATGGCCACACGTCAAGAGCTGAGAAATGGAGAGTTTCGCTTGTAGTCTGCCTTGAGCTGCTGATCCAGAGTCAGTTCGTTCGTATTTTGGGATTGTGTTGGGTAGGAGGGAGATGGAAATGGCGAGGGGGGTGAATTGTAACTATAGTAACATGACCTTAAGGGTGAATTTGTAATTGCGAGGCCCTGAGGGTGTGCAAACTAAATGCTCGTTTAGAAGGCATTTGTCAACGCAGGGCTAGATTTGTCACTTGCGATCATACGCAAACAAAAATACATCTTCATGATATCAATCTGTATGTGACAGACTCAGAAAAATGACAATTCTGTCATTTCCGCAGCATGATATTGTTACAGATTCCTGTAACTGAACTTTTTTTATATGATGAATTTTCAGTGTTGTCTAAAACTGCATAATAAGAATGAAAAATATACAGACAAATATGTTGTCAAATCATTCCCCATTGACATGGATCAGCAAAAAATTACTACAACACTGCATTGTGTATGCCAGATGACAATGCCTCTTTATAAGCAAAAACTTGTCAAGTACTTGTGTATTCTTTCATTTTTTTCTATTTATTTTATTTATTTAGTATTTTACTAAAACATAACCTAGATGATTTAATTATTTTATTATGTTTTATTATGTTATGTTATTTTATTTTATTATTATTATTTTTTTTTTTTTGTATATGGGTTAACCAATGTTTATTGGTTTATTATTGTAAAAAATTACAGTTTCTGATTAACAAAATCTTTTTTGGTATAGTTTTGCTTTGTCAGGCCTCCAAAGTGCTGTTGACGTGCAAAAGTTTGACCAGAAATGCACAAAGTTGGCCATAATTTCTTTTAAAAACAGTGTGTGTTTGTGTTCACATGCTCATTCTTATTTTTATTATTCTTAATGAGCCATTAAGAATATTTTGCAGTATTTTACTCAGTTTTTAAGGTTTGTTTAACATGATAATTGAAGAAACAGTTGAAATAATGCAAATTATAAGGTTTTGACATTACTGAAAATGAATTAATTTATTAATAATTACTAAGTCTTGTAAACATTTACCTGCAGGAGCTTCTGGTTATTGATTATTGCATGATTTTGAGTGATTGCTATGGGCCAGACAGTATCTGTAGACATTTTTTGCTATTTTTGCGCGAAATCTGTGGATTTATGCAGAATAATTTCAGGAATGTCATATCCAAAAACTTGATGTATAGTACGAAATAAAAAAATACCTTTTTAACTTTTATTTGTTAATTACATATCAAATCCAATTAGATTCTCTTAATAGGTAAACAAAGCCTTTTATAAGTCTTTTATATAACTAAAAGACAGAAAATATTACTTTACAGACTATATTGTTCATAAAACATATTAACATTTTCATATTTGCCAATAATATTACTAAAACAAATTTAAAAACGGAATAAATATAAACTTACACATATTTACATAAGTAAACAAATAGATTTAATGTTGATTAAAAATCTGCAGATTTCTGTGCGTGCAGATTCCAGGTGGGTCATTGCTGATTATTATAATCAACAAATTAATGCCCATCTAAACGTCATATAAATATACCCTAACATGCTGCTTTCAAATTATTTAAAAATCCTCACCTATGCTACATTTTGACCTCTATAATGCATATTCATATTCTGTAAGGGTTGTCTACATGCACAGCATGTGTTGTGAATAGTGTTAAACATGCTCTGATCGTGTTGCTCTTTTCTAATAGCGTCAGATTTAATGAATTATTAATGTTGTTCAAAGTGTAATTAGCTGCAGTTGAGGTCCTAGGGTGTGCTTTACCCAAACAATGAGTTCAGAGAGACACTTAGTCATTGCCATATTCAGCCTGTGGGATACATTTACCTGAACAGGTGTGAAACGCAGAATGCAGTCCAAACAGAGACACACGTGCTGGAAAGGCATACCTGCAGGCAAGGAAAAAGCACACGCTGGTGTGTTTGCGAACAGGCATTAACAATTAAAATGAAACAGGGATCAAAGAGCAGATCAAGAGCGTGTTCTGGTTTGATGTTTTGAAATGCAGACATTTGTAGGGAAAGATTACTGCACTTTGCCTATACGTTCTGAACTTCTGAGCCAACGACCGCTTGGAGAGAGAAAACAACACTCAAAGAGAGACATACTGGGTCAAAGAAACAAACAGAAAGGTCAGATGGGCATCTGCCAAAGAGTACAGAAAGGTACAATCTCCTGAGAATTATTCAAAAGACTGGTGGTCACAGTTCTTTGTGGAAAATGCTATGTGTCACACACACACACACACACACACACACACACACACACACACACACACACACACACACACACACACACACACACACACACACACACACACACACACACACATTCAGTCTCCTCTCTCTTTCTTTCTCAAGGCTTTCTAGTGATGAATGGGGCTTGACTTGCTGGTAAATGAGAAAATTTAGCCGATCCGAGTATGTAGGATATCTACCTCCATTACATCCCACTATGTGATCACAAAATCAGCACAAATCTAGTAAACCCTGCTAGCAGCGAAATGTAACACAAGTCAACACAACTCGATCGTTTGTACAACCCAACTACCCCCTAAAGCAGATTTACCAGCACATTGGAGAAAACTCGTTGTTTGTTGGAGAATTATTTTACCCTTAAAGCTATCACTAGATCAAAAACAAATGCTACTTAGCCTCAACACAAATGCACCTTTACATTATAAATGCTAAGTTACAACATAACACGCAACTCTATTTTAAATTAAATATCATATGTTAATATTTGTCCCACATTCTTCCTAGTTTTACACTTAAACCACATCAATTTCTAAAAACAAACCAAATGTTAGCCTTAGCCCAAGAATAACAGTGTACCAACGTGAACTGCGTCCTAGCATTTTGACATTTCAATTTCTATTTGCTACATCCTAACAACACCCAGCTTTTATATGTTAATATTTGCGACAAACATTATTCTTTAGATAATTATTTTACATTCAAAACTACAGCTTTAGCCCCAGCATAACAGTGTACATACTTAAACCGCATTCTAGTTTCTAGCATTTTAAGATTGATGTCCACATTAAAAGTGCTTTTGCAGCACATTCACAGCCAATCATTGGATTTTTTTTGTAAGATAGTTAGTTATTCTTAAAATTCAAAGCTAACGCCAAGATAAAAAAAAAATACTTATGTTAGCCTCAACAATACAGATTAAAAATGCTAAACTACATCCTAACAACACAAGTTTTAAATCAAATATTATATACCTGTATGTTGATATTTGTGCCAACATTGTTCTTTAAATAATTATTTTGCACTTAAAACCAGAGCAAATGCTACAAACAAAACAAATGTTAGTTTCATAGTTTCTAGTATTTTGACATTTTTCCCTGCTGAAAAAAACTAATTAAACCAGCTTAGGCTGGTTGGCTGGTTTTAGCTGGTCAACCAGGCTGGTTTTAGAGTTTTTTTTGTTGTTTTTTTTTGGCCACTTCCAGGCTGGTTTACAGCCGTTTCTACCCTGGTCTAAGCTGGTCAGGCTGGGAAATGATCAGCTGTGAATATGGACAACCCTCCTGAAAAAAAAAAAAAAAAACTGCTTAAACCAGCTAAAACCAGCTTGGATAGCCTGGTTTAAGCTGGTTTAAGCAGTTTTTTTTTTTTTTTTCAGGAGGGTTGTCCATATTCAAAATGCCTTTTGCAGTGCATTCACAGCCAATCATTGGATTATGTTTGTTAGATAAAGATTTTACATTTAAAATTAAAGCTACACCGAGACTAAATGCTATTGTTAGCCTTAACACAACAGTACCTAAACATTATAAGTGCTAAACAAAATCCTAACAACACACAACATGTATGTTGTTATTTGCCCCAACACTGTTCTTTAGATAATTATTTTACACTTAAAATGCTAAAAATGGTAAATGCTAAAAACAAAACCAGTGTTAGTTTTAGCCCCAGCATAACGTTGCTAATACTTAAACTGCATTCTAGTTTTTAACATTTTGAGCTTTTTTCCACATTAAAAGTGCATTTACAGCACATTCTCAGTGAATTCTGTTAGTTAGATAAAGATTTTACCCTTAAAATCAAAGCTAAAACCGAAACCAAATGCTAATGTTAGCCTTAAAACATTACCTACAGATTATGAATGCTAAAGTACAGTCTAACAACACACAAAAGTTTTAATCAAATATCATATATATCATATATATATACATAAAAGTGCTTTTGCAGCACATTCACAGCCAGTTAATGAATGTTGTGTGAAATCACAATATGTTGCATGAGTTCCTGACCAATGAGATGCCATCGTGGGCGGGGCTATATATATATATATATATATATATATATATATATATATATATATATATATATATATATATATATATATATATATATATATATAAAGAAGAAGCCAACAAGGGAAATTTCTACATGCATTTTTTGTTTCAGTTCTTACACAGAAGCTAACTAGCGAAATGATAACTTGAAATCGTGTAACAAAACACGGCTTTGCATTCTCCAAACACACTCAGTTAACCTCTATAAAAGGCAATAATGTCTTCTTAACACAGTGCTTCTCTCTTGTTCTGCGTGATCTAAACCCCATGTGCTCCAGCTCGCTCTCCCAGCAGGCCCATGTACACGATTTCAATAAGCACTTGTGATATATTGGCACACAAAGCCAGCGGGAATCACCTGCTATTTTTATCCTCCGCAATAATGCCATCCAATAACACGACTCACAACCATCATGCCATCCGCACCAAACGCAGCGACGCCGGAGAGCACAAAAGAGGCCCGCTGTGCATTCTTGCAAGCCATAAGAGACAATGAGACTGAATAAGAACATCGATATCTGTCAGCTGACGTATGTGTCGTGATTAAGCGCTGCTAGCGTTAGCGGCGAGAGAGCTCGTGTTTCAGACATCTGCCGAGAAGTCGCTATTAATTAGCACGTCTGAAGCAATTTTGATAACGTGTCTAAATGTTGACGCTTTGATAATGATGTTAATGATTTTGTCTGTCCTTATTATGTGATTAATTTGTCCTCTTCCTCAATAACCTGTAGCTTGTAACCTACATGTGTACAGTATGCGTTTATGACAGTGTCATTTTAATACCGCTGAAATATACTATAATGTGATTTTTATTTATTTTTAGCATCATCATTATATTTAGCATTTTTATTTAGCTTTTTTTCTTGATTTTTGTATGTACTAAAAAATTTAGTTGGAAAGTGACCAAAATTCAACGTCAAGCCAACATTTTAAACCATTGGTAACCAACCCTGTTCCTTGAGATCTACCTTCCTGCAGATTTCAGTTGCAACCCATATCTAACACTCCTGCCTGTAATTATGAAGATCAGATCTTAATTAATTTGTTTACGTGTTTTTAATTGGGGTTGGAGCTGAACTCTGCGGAAAGGTAGATCTCTAGGAACAGGGTTGAGCACCCCTGTCTTAAACTGACATTTATTAGTCAAGTATGGCAACCAAAGTCCAATGTCTGATAGACATCATATTTGTAGCGTCCAGACAACGTTAAGCTGTAACATCATTAGGCATTAATAAAAAAAAAAAAATTCAATGTCCCACGATGTTGGGGTACAACATCAATCTATGATAATTCACCAGTTCAACTGGTCTCTAAATTAATCTTGATACTTTATATATAATAAACAACAATTCATATAAGCAATGTTTTAAAGGTAATGAACACTATTATTTTTAAATACTTAAATAATCTGAACTTAATAAATAAAAAATATTTTAAATTTTTTTGCACATGCTTTTAAAATACATATTTTAGGTTGTTACAAATGTATGCTTTGCTTATGATGTAAAATTGTATGAAATGAATATTTTTGCAAACGTTGCATCTTTCGATTTATCCCCTTTAAAGCACTACTGCTACATCCATATACATTCAGATGGACATCTTTGACTCTTTAGTTGCTTCTTGCGTAGTTTTGTGTTATGTACAGTTACAGTACATTTAAAAAATGCTTCCTCAAGCTTATTTTGAACAAAAAATAAGATACCTTATGCACGTTCCTGATAAGAAACCAGCTTAATTATACAGGATCTGCTTTAGACTGGCTAGGAATCCCATTAACAATTTGATTTGGAAAATGTGAGATTTAATAACAACGTCTTGCCTATAAGATGTTGTGTGTATGTGTGTATGCGTGTGGTTTTGACGTTCTTGTTCAGAGCATCATAATTACTCTGTAGTGCCTTTTTGCCAGACCTCACATTGCTCTCTGCTCTCATCATCAAGTGCAGGACATTTTCTCCAAAGTGACTCAGCGTTTGTCCACACATTGAAGACCCTTCCGGTCAAGCTGGTGTTTTTATTCTGCCAAGACACAGCGTAATTTCAATCAGAAGAGAAATATACAGTATCCACCTAGGCACATGCACAGTGATGATTCAGATTCCAGAAATATGCCTAATTTATTTCAGTTAGACTAGAAACTGCATTTCTTGTTCATTTATTACTTTTAGCATTATGGTCAAGTCGCTGTGTAACAGCCTATGCAGCTTAAATTCCTCTTTAATTTATGAAGTCATCATTTTGAAGGTCATAAATACCAGGAGTGTGTGAAGTTCAGCAGAGCCATTCCTGGCATGCAGGATGGTTTTTAGTAGAAATAATGTTGATTTACAGAACGAAAGCAAGTTAATATGAAAAATGAACTTTAAAATTCATGTGGTGGCTGGAATCCAAACTTTGACCTAGGCAAGTGAACCTCGTGTGAAAACTGCAGAAGTTTCCAGTGGAATAAAAAAATAGGGATGTTCCACCTTTTTCTCACTTTCGTTTTCTTGTTTTTCTTGCAATTCTTTGTTTCTTGTAAGATAAACTATCTTGTAAGGCTGACTATATTTCTAACAATTCTGTTTATATTTTGCAGTTAAACTGTTTTGAAAAACAGAACTTTAAGACTTAAAATTGAAACTGAGAAAAATAAGAAATAAGAATTTTGAGATATAAACTTGCAATTTCAAGAAAAATTATAAAAGAAAAGTAAGAAAAAAGTACAACTTTTTTTTATTATTTCCTTTGTTTTCACATGCAGTTGATTAGTCCAAAACTTAGATAATAAAGGGAAATATTGTCAAAATTTTAATTTAGAACTAAAGTCAGATTTTTTGGGGAATAAATTTAGAATTGCAGTAATAATAAATTCAGAAAAAATAATGTAACAGGGTCATTGTGAAAATGTACCCGTATACATTTCTGGAGAACGTAAATAATGTAGCCAGAGCTACGTATGCCTAAATTTCGCCTTTAAAACAAATACTAGGGGTGGTATGATGTTTTTTTGTGCTTACCAGCTGTCCACTTGCCTACATATGGTTGGCTTTTCTGTTGTTACTAGTTTGCCCAGTGGTTCGCCACATACGTCGGTGAACTTGAGATGCAGATAGGAGTTGACCACGATGACGGGGTTTGAGTATGGCAAAGAACGTTTCCAGAAAACAGGTAAAACAAGTAGCAGGCAAAAGATAAAATAAACATGTAAATAACAGGGTGAGAATGTGAAAATGTGATCAGAAAACGTGGAAAAAATTAGGTGGTCGCAAGGGCTTTTCTTTTTTTGGATTGCTTTTCAAAACATTGTCGGTTGGGTTTAGAGAAGGCGGTGGGCGCTGGTCAATTGGTGGTTTTGAAAACACTATTGGTTGGGATTAGGTAAGGGGGTGGATGGGAGGATTGGTCAATCAGTCAGTCAGTTGACAGCGGCCCTTTGGTGGATTTACGAGAGAACAGCGGGCAAGAATAGCACTCGCGAGAGAAATTTGAGATCTAAAGTAGTGGCCACAGTGGTCTCTGGTGGATTCGCGAAAACAAAAACTTACCTTGTAATGTTTACAGGAGTACATTTCAATAATCAGCCTGGGTTGGAAAACTGCCTGAATTGTAAGACAAAAAGTCAGCATTTCCAGAAATAAAGTTTCCAACAAAACTTTGTTGTGAGAAATAAGGTCAGAATTTTAAGAAAAATAAATTTTATGATAGTTCAAAAGAAAATGTATTATAAACTATCACTTCTGACTATATAAACTTCTAATTTGCTGCTTAATAATAGTTACTAAGGTACTAATTAAGGTTTAGGTATATTGGAATGTAGAATAAGATCATGCAAAATATGTACTTTATACGTACTTATAAGCAGCTAATATTTTAATAGAAGGCATGGAGAGTGATAAACCACTAGTTAATAGAGAGAATTGGTGCTTAAACTAAAGGCTTAGAAAATTGTTCAATTTCAGGTTTCCGGGTTTTTTCTCTTCTCAAAACTGTGAGATGTAAACAGAATTGCAAAGAAAATTGTGCAGTTACCCTCTTAATTGTTTATCCCATGGTGTGAAGGAGCTTCCGCAGAAAACAGCCTGATTTCACATTCCTCCCGTCCTTCTGTTTTTATCTAACACATCTCCGTGTTTTTAAAGGCAGATGACCTGGTTTAGTCTGGACATAGTGTGAATGTGTAATGTTACTCCGGCTGTTTTGACAGATTACCGCACAGCAAGTGACTCATCATTTTCACCTTGAGTGCGTTTGGTGCGAATCTGTTTGCGTGGGTGTCCATGACTGATTTGTTCATCAAAACCCCATCATAATGTGTTGGAATTGTCAAGGATGAAGGGAAATTTGTGTGGAGTGCATGCGTAAGTAGCGCTGGCAGCTTTTCTGCTGTACATGTATATGCAAGAGTGGCTTTTTTGGGAGGGTTGAGTGTGTCTGGATGTCTTCTGGCAACCATTTAAATTGTCATGCACAAAGACCCTCGTCGCTGGAGATTAAAATGTCAAAACATGAATGGCAAGAAAGCTGGAAAAGTTTCTTATATCTCTTTTCATTTTCGTTTTCTTTTTCTCGTCTCATCTCTGCTCTCCTTAAAGTACATGTGAACCATGCTTTAGATTGATTCATAAATCATTCATTCTTTTTCGTGTTATTTTCAATGAATCCACTGGGCCAGTTTACAGAAGCGGTCGGAGCACTTTCTTTACAAATCTGCATAAATAATGTACTTTACTGCAGATTTAGTTTTTTGATTTTGTCTGTTTTTTGGGGGCTGTGTCATTCATTGGGACTTCAATGCAGATACAAACTGCATTTGGATCCTGTTTAATTTATAAACGATTGATTCTTTTGATTTGGATTTTTGGAGTCATTTGAACTGATATGAATGTTTTCTTAACATATTGCAGCGACTTCAAGTAGACGTCACTTCAGATACTGATTTTATTTTAGCTTTGTGTTTTGTGAATGATTGGTTCTATAACGTTTTTGGTGAATTATTTTTGTTTGGTTTGGATCATTTCATGAACCACATCAAAAACTCGTTTAAATGTTTCATTCACATAGGGAAAATACATTGTTTGGCATGTTTGATTTGTGAATGATCTGATGATTCTTTTAATTTGGATGTCATTAGTGAATCACTTAAACACAAAACTAACCTGAATGTTTAATTCAGAGTTGGTTTGATTCCTTAGGGTAGACGCCTTTGTACTGTCGATGAGGATTACATTTTAGCTAGGTTTGTGAACTTGTGATCAATTCAGTTGGTTTAAATCGCTTCATCAAACATTTGAACTACTTCAACTGATTTAAATGTTTCATTAGCATGTTTGATTTGCAAATAATTGATTCTTTTTGATGCCATTGTACTGTCGATGCGGATTACATTTTAGATTGATTTGTGAATAATTATAGCTCTTTTGATTTGAATCTTTTCAGTGAATCACTTGCAGTTTATATATATATATATATATATATATATATATATATATATATATATATATATATATATATATATATATATATATATATATATATATATGTTAACTTTTTTAGATACTGATTACATTTTAGCTTAGCGATTGGTTCTTAAGAGCTGGAGGTTTTCAGTAAATTATTTGAACCAGTTCTCAAATCAGGTCTCAATGTTTTATTCACAAATTGAATTGGCCTGTGTCTTTTGGTTTAAATCATTTCATGAAACATTTGAACTTCAAGAACTGATTTAACTGTTTATTCACATATTAGATGTAGCGCTTCAGTTAGGCTTCAGTGTAGAGGTAAAATACACGTTTGGCATTTTTTGATGCGATTGATTGATTTTTTTAGATTTGAATCTAATCAGTGAGTCACTTGAACTAGTTTAATGTTTTATTCAGACCTGGATTGATTCCTTTGGGAAGATGCTTATTACATTTTAGCCTGATGTGTGCATAATTAGTTCCTTTGCTTTGAATCTTTTCATTGAATCACTTGCAGTTTTTAAAAAAGAAAGCCCCTCCTCAGATACTGATTACATTTTAGCTTTGTGATTTGGGAAGGATTAGTTCTTTGGAGTCGAATGTTTTCAGTGAACAATTTGAACCAGTTCACAAATCTGGTCTGAATGTTTTATTCACAAATTGTATTGGCCTGTGATCTTGTGAACGATTCAGTTGGTTTAAATCACTTCATATAACATTTGAACTACTTCAAAAACTAATCTTGATTCACATATTAGATTTAGTACTTAAGTTAAGCTTCAGAGCTGAGGCTAAATACATGTTCAGCATGTTTGATTTGTGATTGATTCTTTTGATTCTTTGGATTTGGATCTAATCAATGAATCACTTTAACTAGTTCACAAAACTAGCCTGAAAGTTTAATTCAGAGCCAGATTGATTCCTTTAGGTGCATGTTGATTACATTACAGCTTGATTTGTGAATAATCAGTTAATTCGCTTTGGATCTTTTTAGTGAATCACTTCCAGTTTACCAAAATTCATCTGAATATTTTGTTCAGAAATGAGATTACGGATTACATTTCAGCTTGATTTGTGAATGATTGGATCTTCTAAGTTGGATCCTTCTCAATGAATATGTTAGCTTCGCTCTTGTTCATTTATATACGTTCATATATTATGAATACTCTTCATATATCTTCCCTCTCCAACACATTTACCACCTCATACACAGGACTGGTCTAATAGGCCAAATGGATTGCCATGTACTGGCACTTGAATTGGCATGGAATAATTCACCACGGCCCTGGCACTCCCGCTTAAGGCAGTTTTAGATGATTTGTAGTCATTTCTATTGGTTATTTGGTGCTTTGTGCCTCTAGTGCTTTGTATTTCCAGAAGAATAAATATTTCATCATCCAACATCGTGCTGGTTAAACAAATATAACGAGTGTTTTTTGTAGTGCAATTATCTGAATTATGTAAAGCATCTATTGTATTTGCACAGACGAGACTGGATGTGCAGATGTAGTTGTGTGCCAGTGGGAGAAGCAACATTTCCTCAGTTTCTTTTACTCTGAGCGGCGCTGACGGGGCGGCCGGTGGACAAATCCTGTTTATCATTAATCAAAGAGGATATAGGCTGTCAGATAAAAGATGTAATTCAATTTGCGGATTGACTTTCGCTTTTAACGCCATCGATATCACCTCCTCTTAACCTGCCAATCATTGTCTCTCCGTCTCTTTCGCTTTCTATCTCAATCCAATTTACACTCTGTCACCTAGTGGGGGATCGTGATGTCATGACTAGTGTGTGATCAGCCAATCAAAGATTATGCATGCATTTCTGTTCATATTCTGCCGCATTGGGACATTTAAAGAGGCGTTTGTTGTTTTTTTAAGCATATGTCCTATTTTAATTATTTCATTGATCATTTAAACCTTTTTTTAACCTCTCTGTCTTTTTTAACTTGACGTTTTATTTTCATCTGAATACTTTGCCAAAAGTTTAACCACACTTGATTTTTTGGAATATATTATAAGTCATATGCCAATTTTGGACATATTTTGTTTATTTTTATATTGTGTATATTTATAGTCATTTGTCTAACAGACATAAACAGAAATAAATTACAAGGTTTATTACATTTTAAGTTAAGTTTAAATGTATTTTTACTCAATTTTATTTTATTTTATTTTATTTTTATAACTTCATTTAATCACTTATTTTATTTATATAATTTAATTTAATTTAATTTTATTTTATTTTATTTTTGTTTGTGGAGTTATTTATTACTTTTTTACATGTCAAGATTACATTTATTTATTGTATCAATAAAAATATTTTGTTGTATTATATTTTATTTCTGTTTGTTGAATTATTTACCGTGAATAAGTTTAAATGTATTTCTTTTATTTATATAATTTAATGTAATTTAATTACTTTATTTTATTTATATAATTTTATTTAATTTATTTTTTATTTATTTTATTTTATTATTTTCATTTTATTTTCTTTTATTTCTGTTTTTTTTTTTTATAATTATTGACCATGACGAAATAAGAAGAAATGTAAGATTACATGAATTTATGGGTTTAGTTATCAATTTATTTATTTTGAATTTTAATATTTCAGTATTTATCACTGTCCACAAAGCTATAAATAAATATGATATGCGAGTACCTGCACATATTACCATACAGATTTTTACTTAGGTTCAAAATCCTAAAACAGCATTTCTAGCTTTAAATTAGATTTATTTATTTTTCTCCTAATGTAATCTCTGACTTTTGCTCCAAACTGTATTTACATGCAAATGTCTAGCACATATAAGCCGTGCACAATGTAAATCTCCATGCAACTGACATGTTTGCTCAAATGTATTCTCTTTATTATGGGCCATTAGAGAGCAGAAGAGCACTAGGACAGCTGTCATGATTTATAATACATATGTTCAGCATCATGTAAGGGCTATATATAGTGGTAGTATCCATGGTGATTCCATCTGCCCTGTTCTGATCTTTCATTCATCATTCAAACCCCTGCCAAACTGTGTCATCTACCTAGACTTTTCATTTATATCTAAAACCACCACCAGTCAAAAGTTCGACCACACTTACAGTTGCTTCTCATTTATTCTGAAGGAGCTCAGTATTATATTATATTATATTATATTATATTATATTATATTATATTATATTATATTATATTATATTATATTATATTATATTATCCATTTGACATCATTCTTTCTATGATTTCTTTATAAAGCCCAATAAAACAACAGTTGTTGACGATTGTTCTGTACATACTTTGGGTTATAAATTATCCAAAATAGACAACAACATATAAAACAGCATACATTATAACCAATATAACACAAAACATTGAATGCATACAGCAGAAACAAAGATTGGCACAGCAAGATCAATTTCATCCCAATTTAAAAGTTTTTTTCTCAGACATAGTAGTTTGAGTTTCACTTTGAGCAAGGATTTGAGATTGATCTAATAGACATGGGTAGCCCATTCCACATTTTAGGACCTACTACAGAAAAAGCCCGGTCTCCTTTATTCTTTTAGTTTGGATCTGGGGACTTTTAACATTTTCTGATTCGACGACCTTAAGCATCTGCCAGATCTTTTAACAGTAATATGATTAGAAAGATAAGGCAGTGTCTGACCATTAAATACCTTAAAAACGTAAAACAAATTATCAAATTCTGTTCTAAAACATATCTGCAACCAGTTTAGGGAGCACAGGATTGGGGTAATGTGTGCAAATTTACAGGTGCCAGTTAGAAGCTAGTGGCTGCATTTTGTACTACTTTTAGGCGATTTATATAGGATTGGCCATTATAAATTGAGTTACAATAGTCTAAGTGTGCAATTACTTGCATTAAACATATACAGTTTTTATTTTAAATATATTTAATTAATTTTCATATTTTGTTTTATTTGATTTTGCTTTGTTTTATTTTATTTTGTTTTATTTTATTTTATTTTATTTTATTAATTATTTGCATAAGTGGCATTGACTTACAGGTGAAAAATATGGTGTTTAAATAATTTATTTTATTTTTGCATAAGTGCCAATTACAAATAAAGATGAAATATATGGTTTCATTTAATTGAATTTAATTTAACTTTATTTTATGTTGATTTAATTTGTTTTATTTTGTGTAAGTGGCAATTACAGTCTATTTACAGGTGAAATATATGATGTTTAATTCAATTTAGTTTAATTTAGTTTATTTTATATTAATTTTAATAATTGTTTCATTTTTATTTTTATTATTATTTTATATAATTTGTTATATTTTAAGTAAATTTAGAATTCAGATTTTTACCAGTTCTTAACTGTCAAATGTACTGTAGGTGTGTGCTGAAATGTCTTCAAATACCATACAAAAACTTTTACAACAATACAACAACAAATACCATACAACAATCTTTTTCTGATGGCTGCATATCACAAAAATAACACTTTGACTCCGTAAACACATACACACACACACACACACACACACGCACGCACGCACGCACGCACGCACGCACGCACACACACACACACACACACACACACACACACACACACACACACACACACACACGCAAAGCTAAACCAAATAATTTTGTCAAGGAAATAAATAATCACAAGGTATGCGAGCAGCATGAATGCACTTGTAATGAAATAATATTGCTTCGGCTGTAATAACTGTAAAATAAAACACTATTCCATTTTGCTTGTTTTGCTGAAGTGTTCAGTGTTGTGAAGGATATTAGAATATGTATATATGTATATATGATTGCAAATGTGTTGTTGCGTGTTTGATATTTTGCCTTCTTGATTGGTGGTATTTTGGTTATTTCATAGGCTGATGCTTTCTTTTATTAGTTATATTGCCTGGTTCTGCTTGAGCATGTCGTGCATTGCTGCGCGTGTGTCTATACATATGGTTGCCTCCATTAGGGAGTAATAAAAATAGAGTTGCGTAATCCTGATGTGGATGCCTTCAGGGAAAGTGGCGAGATTCCTGGTGACACAAAATTATAACAAATGAGAATGTTCTTTTCTCTCTCTTTTCTCTCCCACGTCTTTTCCCCCAACACTCATTTTTGCTTCCTTCCAGGAGGTCTGTCACATTTCCATGCCTTTAGTGTTTCGTGAGTGTAATGATTGCGCTCAAACTGGCACCTCTGACTGTTTTAATGCGTTTCGTTTTAAATTATCCTTAGAGCAATGCTGGTTTGTGTGACATGTTTGGCTTTGTTTGCGTGTGATGAAGTCAACACACATTTAAATCCGTCTATTTGTTTTCTTACTACGTTATTGTAATCTGGATTTTCAGTTTGAGTTACACAAACGTAAAAATAAAAGTAATGAGGATTTTACTAAATTAATTAATTAATTTATTTATTTATTTATTTATCAATTTATTTATTTATTAGTTTGTTTGTTTGTTTATTCGTTCATTTGTATGTTTTTTGTTTGGTGATTGGTTATTTATTTATTTGTTTGCCTCTTTGTTTGTATGTTTGTTTATTTGTTCGTTCATTTGCATGTTTTTGTTTTTTTAATTACTTTTTCAGTTGTTTGTTTGCTTATTTAATTTAATTTTTTGTTTGTTTTTTATTTGTTTAAATTTTATGCTAAAGTAATTAGTAAAATAAATAAAATAAAATGTTAGTTTGTTTACTTTTTAATTGGTTGTTTACTTTCTTGTTTTATTTATTTTGTTTGTTTGTTTCTTTTAATTGTTTTTATTTTGTTGTATGTATTTGTTTGTTTTTATTTGTTCAATTGTTTAAATGTTATGCAAAAGTAATTTTTAAAATAAATAAAAATAAAATATATGTTTGTTTGTTTGTTTGTTTACTTGTTTTTAAGTTGTTAAATTGTTTATTTGTTTGTTTGTTAGTTCATTTGTTTGCTTTAAATTTTTTGTTGCTTGCTTATTTTTTATTTAGTTTGTTTTTTTGTTCTTATTTATTTGTTTGTTTGTTTGTTTAATTGTTTAAATATTGTGCAAAAGTAATTAGTAAAATTAAATAAAAATTATAATAAAAAATATTTATTTGTTTGTTAATTTATTTGTTTTTTAAAGTCTTTAATTGCTTATTTGTTTGTTTTATTTATGTATTTGTTTGCTTGTTAATTTGTTTACTTTTAATTGTTTTTATTTTATTGTATTATTTTTAAGTCAGTGATTTAAATACCAAACCAATGTACTTTATCTCATTCAGTTGTTTTGTACTTTAAACTTGATGAAAGCAAATCAAAAAATAAGATTACTTATGACAGATGAAAAGTTTGGCAGCAGTACAAAAACATCTTCCAAATTATGTAATGCTTAAGTGTACAGTAAAAGATCTAAAACAGTAGCACGTTATGCGTTGCGCTTGGATGAGATACCTTTGATATTATACGTTTGAGAAAATTATAATCATGCAGATTAACTGTGATATAAATGATACCTTGTAATGATTTTAATACCTTTAATGATTGGCAGCACATTTATACCTGCTGTGTGTTGATGTAGCATGTGTTCTCTGGTTACGTATAATAGTGTACTGTTCATTTTATCTCTTTATGTAACTGACTGATTATGTCTGAGCACTTCGTCTTGTCTCGCAGGATTACTGTAGTCTCCATCTGTGTGTGTGTGTGTATGTCTGTGTTTGTGTAAGAAATGTTTCGAAGTCTTTTAATGTTTGTCAAGTAATCAGCGTTCATGTTATCTAATTGGGGATTTACTTACCATAGTGGGTGGAAGGATTTAAATAAAAAGCAGAATTTGGTCACTGACTTCATTCATTCATTCATTCATTCATTCATTCATTCATTCATTCATTCATTCATTCATTTATCAATCAATCAATCAATCAATCAATCAATCAATCAATCAATCAATCAATCAATCTCTTCCATTAAATAAAAAAATATATATACATATACATATATACATAAATTTATTTCACTCACTCATTTAGTCACAGGACAGAAACCAATAATACATTCATACACTTTCTCACTAAAAGATGGTAATTCGTCTTGCATAATTCACTCGCTCATGATAACTAATGTAAACTAATGTTAATTTCTTTATACACTCATGAACTGACTCACTAAATGAGAACTTAAGCAATAATTTACTCAATCACTCATTTGCTCACTAACTAAATGAAAACCAATAATAATATGCATCATTCATTCATTACTTAATTAAAAACCAATAACAATTTGCTCCATTCATTCATTCATTCATTCATTCATTCATTCATTACTGATTTGAAAAGTGTTTTTTACTTACAAATTTTGTCACCACACATAAACCAAAATTGATTGATTGATTGATTGATTGATTGATTGATTGATTGATTCATTCATTCATTCATTCATTCATTCATTCATTCATTCATTCATTCATTCATTCATTCATTCATTCATTGACTCACTAAATGAAAACTCTAGCACCAATTCCCACTCAGTCACTCATTTGCGCACTAACTAAATGGAAACCAATGATAATTTGATTGATTGATTGATCAATTGATTGATTGATTGATTTTTTTATTCATTCATTACTAAATTGAAAACCAATAACAATTTGCTTCATTCATTCATTCATTACACATTTTAAAACTGTTTTACACTTACTCATATTGTCACCAGATTGAACCAAAATTGATTGATTGATTGATTGATTGATTGATTGATTGATTCATTCATTCATTCATACGTTCATTCGTTCATTCGTTCATTGATTGATTGATTCATTGATTCATTCATTCATTCATTCATTCATTACTGATTTTAAAACTGTCTTTCACTCACTCATTTTGTCACTACACATACACAAAAATTGATAGATGGATTTATTAATTGTTTGATTAATTGATTGATTGATTGATTGATTCATTCATTCATTCTTTGACTCACTCTCTAAATGGAAATGCATGCACCAATTCATTTAAATCACTAATTTGCTAATTTGCATAACTAAATGGAAACCAATTATTTGTTTAATTCATTCATTTATTACTAAATTGAAAAACAATAACAATTAGCTTCCTTCATTCATTCATTATTGAATTAAAAGCTCTATATTTTCTTTTACTCACTTATTTTGTCACCATACATAAACCAAAATTGATTGACTCATTCACTGATTGATTCATTCATTGATTCATTCATTCACTCACTCATTCCTTATCTCACTCACTCACTGACTCGCTCACTCACTAACTAAACCAACATTCATCTATTTCACTCTCATACACATTTTCTCAGCCCCTCATTAAATGAATTAATAATTGAACTTTCAAAGTGGCCGTAAAACTGAAAAATACAGTGGCGCACTCTTGATTTACACTTCCACCGAGTTGTTACATCAAGGTCAGCTTATCTTTTTGCAATTTTGCTTCAGCTTGCTTAAAATGAAATTACCTCCTGCTCTAATCTTAACTCACCAAAGGCAGTTTTTAGTTTGATTTTAGGCTTTATGAGTGCCATTATCATTGTATGCCTCACTCCCACAGAGTGCACTATATTTTCAGCATTAACATCAAAACATTTATATACAATGAAGTTGCTTTGAATTGGAGGAATAGAGTTACAAATGATACTCACAAGGAGAAATGGGAGCCGTATTGTTAAAAGCATTATTAAACGTGAGCTTCAGCAAAAAATGCAGCTGTATGTGCTGTATAGTGTAACATCTGTTCGAGTGTTTTGCTACGGTGAACATTCAAAGGCAAATTGCACAGTAAAACAGCTATTTAGGGGTGATTTATAGAGATCATACACCTGCATTGTTTTTTTCAGTAAATACACTAGTATGAAGATGACGGATGAGAAATGGCAGCACAAACAAAACAAAGTATGCCATAAACAAAAGCCTTCAGACACACGAATGATGTGACTATTATTGGCTCTGCTCGGGGTCAAAAGTTTGGTTATTGGTAGGGCCAGACATGTAGACATTTTTTCGCTATTTCTGCTCAGAATTTTGGTAAAAATCTGCAGATTTATTCGGAATGATTTTGAGAGTATCATGACTAAAGCCTTAATATATGAAATAAAAAGCAATACATTTTAACTTGTGTTTAATGTTTACAATGCAAATCCAATTAAATCCACTTAATTGGTAAACAAAGCAAGTCTATAATGTAATAGCTTTATTAAAAGACAGAAAATATTACTTTACAAACTATAGTATAAATAAATCATAAAAATGTTTTCATAATATTGTCAATAATATTACTGAACTTAATTTAAAAACTGACTAAATATACATTTACACACATTTTGACAAGTAAATAAACAGAATTAATGATGGGCTAAAAATCTGCAGAATTCTGGGCGTGCAGATTTCGTGTGAGCCTAGTTATTGCTTATCGTTTTGAAGATCTTCTTTAAGGCTGAATTTATTTGATCAAAGATATACAGTCACAAAACTATAACTGTAGAAAACTATAGAAATACTGTGAAATGTTATTTACATTAAAAATAATTGTTTAATTAAATAAAATTGTTAAAATTATAATTGTCAGATTTTTTGGATTGTTGGATCGTGGCCTGAAATAAATGAATTTTAGGCCACATTTTAGATTTTTTGTGAGTCAAAGCTAAATTTACTCCAGTATTCAGTGTCATGTGTAATATGTAATATGTTGATTTGGTGTTTAATATTAATTATACAGTAGGTTCATTAATAATGATTATCAAAATTAGCAAATTTGAAAATAAATATTATTTTCCTGCTTTATAATTTTTTACAATTTGATACTTACTACCTTTTCTGGTTTATTCGAGAGAAAAAATGTGAATTAAAAAACAACAATTATTTTGATTTAAAATCATTTTTACATTATAAACACTCATGAAAATGTGTATGTGTCCTTGATAAATAAAAGAAAAAATGCATTCTTAATGGTATTTTTAAATGGTACTGATTCCCATCACTTTTTCATAAAATATGAAGCTCAACTGTTTTTAACGCTGATAATAATAATAATTAATGATTCCTCAGCAGGCGGCAAGGTGGCTCAGTTGGTAGCACTGTCTTCTTACAGTAGGAAGGTTGCTGGCTGGGCTTTTCTGTGTGGAGTTTGCATGTTCTCCCCGAGTTCCTGTGGATTTCAGATTAAGACTTTCTCATACATAGTCATTGACTAGAATAATTAATTATAGGATTTAGATTAAGATAAAAATAACAGATAAAGCAAGACAGGTCTGAAAATTGTCCTAAAGGATATACATCCCGCCATACTTATCATTCTCTCTTCATAAAGCCATATATACATAACCATAATACACTGTGATATAGCCTGGTTTATTAGTTTGTTGGATCGTATTGCTTTCTTACTACAATCAATCCACTCCAGAGTTCGTTTCAATCGAGCTGATACCACTTCATTCAGGTGATCTCGGACCAATTGATTTGGAGTTGATCCGAGCACAATTGCTGGATTTACATACAGTATGCCAAATAAACCGTGCTTACGAGAAAAATGGGCCAGGTCTACAAACTAAGTTAGGAAATACAAGGTTCATTGCGCTGTGGTGACTAGTGATAAATGAGGGACTACGCCAAAGTAAAATGAATGAATGAATGATTCTTGAGCAGATCATCATAATACTTTCTTAAGTATCATACAATAACACACTGAACTTTTTAACAAAAGCTGTAATCTTATTAATAATGCTTTAGTCAACAGAATTACATTACAAATATTTTAAGTTCATTTGTATAGTCGTCAGAACATTCTCATAGTCCTTTATGTTTTTTTTTAAGTTTATTTCTGGCTTCAGTCGAATCAGATCTTTATTGCACCATAGCCGTGGGCTGGTGGAGTTTGTTTCCATGTCTCTCATTTGATTTGACCATAAAGCAGCTGTATGAACATTGGGCCTGGAGCAGCCCTGGGTTCAGTGGTTTGCTGATGGCCTTCAGTGTTGATGGCTCATGGTGCTTGTGTCTAATGAACCAGGAGCTTTCCAGTTACCAGCCCTGAGCCTTAAACACCACACCACCAACAAAGTCTCATCCTTGCATCATACTGTACATCCTACACTGAAACTTCAGCTGCTGCTCAATGCCAAGATCTACACGTTATTAAAAAAAAAAAAAAAAAACAGTAAATGGAAATATGGAGAAAATGCGGAGGACTATAGTGTTTCTTATTAAGTGTGTTGTGACGTGCTGCTACCGGGTAATGGCATCAAGTTTTAACAATTGATATAAAATGGCAAATTTTTATTATATTTAATGAAAGAAATGTTATAAAATATAAATCTCTTGTATTATTTTAAAGTTTTATTTAGTGTAATACTGTCATTTATTCATGTATTTTTATCTATATTATTATTATTTTATTTATATATTATTATATTATTCATGTTATTTCATATATTACATGTTCATGTATGTTATATTATGATTTTTATTCAAATAGTTTTCAATTTGCATTCCTTTTAATATTATATTATTTTTAAAAAAATGAAAAATCACATTTTGATATTAAGGTATGTATTTTTATTCTGTATGACTTTAAATTTTACTGCAAAATATTTTATGCAGTAATAAATTTAAAATATGTAATATTTTATTATTATAATTATTATTATTATTATCATCATCATTTATTTTATTAATAATTTATTTATCATATTTCTTTTTTGTTTGAGGTGTAATATTGTCATTTTATTTATGTATTTTATGTATATTATTATTATTTTATTAATATTATTTATATATTATTACATTAATAATATTATTTTATATATTTATTCATGTATATTATTTTATGATTTTTGTAAAAAATATTTAGTTTTTAAGTATATCAGTAGTAAATGTCAGTAGTGATTATCATAATAATTATATTATTATTATTATTATTATTATTATTTATTTTATCATTTTATTAATTTTTTTATATTTATTTTTTATGTGTTTTTTATAAAACAAGGAACATTACATTGCTGGTATTCAGTAACAAAGGCATTTTCTTTTTTTATCACAAACTAACAGAAACAAATAGACAGAAACAAGCATAATAAACATTGAAAAAGAAAAATAGGTGAATTAAATAACTAAATTAAATAAATGGATTATATTTCTAAACAAATATTAATATTGTTAATTGTATTTCTGCATTGTTTCAGTATAATCTAAAACTAAATCATGTTTTGATTTATCTGACTCATAAATTAGGAATTCTAAAACTGTTCAACTAAAAGAAACTTAAGATGGCACATTAAAATGAAATATAAAAATACACAATGTGCCTTTTAAGTGTTTTTTTCTTTGCTCATCTTACCAGACAGGACTTCCAGTTCTCTCACCTCCATTTAGCTCTTTTTAAAAGCATGACCCGTTCAGCATTACTGATGTTGGCTTAAGAAGGAAGGTAATGAGGAGAAGTAGAGATCGACTCTTCGATAATCTCAGTCAAGCCTAGAGAGAGAAAAGGAGAGAGAGCTGAACGCTTAGGGCTCTTAATTCTCCACTTGGGTTTGAAAGAAGAGCGCCAACACTTCCTTATCGCTTTTGACAGCCCTTTGTTCTGCAGTGAGGAGGTGATAGAGGAGAGGAGAGATCAAAACCAGCGAGAGAAAGCAGAGCTCCAAAAACCTGCAACTCAAATTCTCAATGAACAAGGCTTTATGTCACCCGAATGCTTATCTCCTTCTCTCACTCCATCCGCTTGTTAAGGCTGATGTCACGCGTCACAGTTTCTGCACTGATCTGGATTTTCTATGCTTGATTCTGATTGGTGCTTTTTTTCTACAAGCAAACTGGCTGATTTGCATATTTTTCTTAATATTTTAAAACTGTATATAAATCATATATTACAAGTTCATAACATAATGATTGGACTTGTGAAACTATATGCTAGATAAAAATGTACTGTAAAAATACTGGGTTCCACATGATTGATTTATGTTGGGATAACATGAAGCAATTAAGTTAAATTATTAGTATTTTGCTAATTTAAGTGGATTGAACATAAAAGAATTAAGTTGTCCCACAAAAAACCCTTAAGTATTATGTTATTTCAGCTCAAATTAAATAAAATCTTTTTTTTTTTTTTTGAGTCCAGCTAAGAGCTAAAAGACTCTTGGATAGTTCTGGTAACAAAGAAGCCATGGTGGCATTCATTATACAGAATAAGTGAATAATAAATAATCCATGTAAAAAAAGAAAATACCCTTTTTCTCAGACACTTCAAAAGGTTTAGTTCACCCAAAGTGAAAATGTTGTTCTTAATTACTCATTCCCTTGTCGTTTCAATCCCCTGAGACTTTCGTTCATCTTCAGAACACAAATTAGGATATTTTAGATGAAATCTGAGAGCTCTCTCATCCTCCAAAGACAGCAATGATCTTAAGAAAAGGAACCAAAAACTTTAAAACACTCCATGTGACTTCAACTGTAATCATATGAAGCTCCAATAACACTTTTGCATTCCAAAAAAGTAAAAACAACAGAGTTCAGCTTTGTTTTTGCTTCTGCGATAGGTCAGGGTGTGTGTTTACTATGGGTAGTATGATGTATTGCCATTAGACAAACAGCGCAACACACATGCATTACATTGCATGTAGTGAACCGGCACCCTGATCTGACGTGGTGACGTGGTGTTCATTGGTGAACAAAGTAGTTTAATAAATTATACTAAGTTTATATATATATATATATATATATATATATATATATATATATATATATATATATATATATATATATATATATATATATATATATATATATATATATATATATTTTGTGCATAAAAGGGTTCTTGGAACATTGTATGGTAAAGTTAAACCAATGAAGTCACATGAAATGTTTTGACAATGTTTTTGCTTCCATTTCTGGACTGTGAATGTCTGTGGAGGATAAGGGAGCTCTCAAATGTCATCTAAAATATCTTAATTTGTGTTTTGAAGATGAACGAAGGACATGGGGGGTGGTTGTTGGAAAGACAGAAGTAGTTTCATAATTATTTTTCATTTTTAAGTGAACTTAACTTTTAATAAAACCTCCCAACCCTGAAACAACATTTAGGATTTTCCCCCCAGTATTTCTAGCATCGGGAACAGTGATCCTAATCAAACAAATAAGATCAAATCAACACATGCATAAGTATATTGAATGAAGCACATATAGATTGCATAGGGTATAAATGGTTACTCCTAAGTTCGATTGGACCTTCAAGTGGTCAACCAGATATCAAAAATGAGCAACAAATGGCACTCAAACTCTCACAATGTGCTGTAATAATGTTGAAAATCATAATCCAATTTCAGATTTTCAGACAGTTATTCATCCTTTTATAAATTATTTTTAAAAATGTCCAATAGACCAGTGTTTCTCAACCCCTTTCCTGGAGGACCACCAACACTGCATGTTTTGGATGTCTCTTTTGTCTGTCACACCCATCACAGATCTTTCAGTCTCTGCTAATGAGCTGATGATCTGAATCAGGTGTGTTTGGTTAAGGAGGCATGGAAAACTTGCACAGCTGGTGGGTCACCAGGAATGTGGTTGAGAAACACTGCATTCGACTGTAGTGAATACAGTGGTTTTGTAAAATATTCAATTCAATTAAATGTGTGATATGAGTAAACTGTGCGCATAAACACCTATTGAGTTTTCTCAATTTAAATGAGTAGAGACTTCGACCCGAAAACAGTAGAGTTAAAACAGCTACAGGCTATAAAATTTAATCTTTATCTTTACCCTGTTTTCAATTCTCTATTCTTCTGAATCACAGTTTGCTTTTGCACTATATTTGTAGTGGCCTCTGTGCCTGTT
Source organism: Danio rerio (assembly GCF_052040795.2). Lineage (NCBI taxonomy): Eukaryota > Metazoa > Chordata > Actinopteri > Cypriniformes > Danionidae > Danio > Danio rerio. The sequence goes on from NC_141024.2 coordinate 10,971,128, forward strand.
TTTATTTTCTTCTCTGCATTTGCGAAATTGTATTTTCCCTGCAATACGTGCGTGCTGAAGCAGAAAACTGGCATTACTAGACTGTTTATGTCATGATTATGCCATCCTGCTGCCCTGTGCCATCTTCACATAACCCGATGTCAGTTTTTCCCTCCCTCTTGCTGCTCCGAACATAATTTATCTGCCACTCGGTGTGACAGAGATTTGCCTGACCTGTGGTTTATTGTTTCATGCATTACTGGTAAAGCATTTGAGTGTGTATGAATTAGATTCCTGCATCTGTTTTGAAGGTGACATGCAATGTCAATAAAGGACTTTAGATAGTTTACAAGTTGACTGATGTATTTTAAGTCATGTTGGATGCCATTGTAGCTTTTTTATGACTACGTATAAGATTTGATAGGTGACGAAGCTTATGAAAGCAATCATTTTAGTTTACTGTGGCATTTATTTGTGAAATGTTAGTGGTATTTCAAGGTTAAAGTTTGAATCGCACAAAACCTGTAAGGAACTTTTCTTGGTGATATTTAACATCAAAACGAAAAGAAAGGAAACATGTTTTGAGAAGATTCATAATTAAATTTTTCATTCATTCATTCATTCATTCATTCATTCATTCATTCATTCATTCATTCATTCATTCATTCAGTTTGTAACCCTAGAAGGGTCCAAATGCAGTTTTTTAACAGCTTAATGAGGTAGGCAATGATCAAACAGGAACAAGCGGTGTCATGAGGGTTTGCCAATAGCGTAGTTGTGGTCACAGACAGAGGGCCAGGATCTAAAGGTACGGTAGTATTAGACAAAGAAACCACTTTGCTAAGTTACAGGTACACATACAACAAGACTCAGCCAAGTGTGTGGAAATGTGAGCTGTACAAATAGCCCATGTAATCAGTCTTTGATAAGCTACCAGCTGTGTGTGTGTAATCATCGGAGATCCAGAAACAGGAGTGTGTGAGGCGCGTGATGGGATATGTAGTTCATAATGTGACAGAATTGTAGTGCGGGTGAGGGTGCATGTTTACCAGCAATCTGCAAGCCAGGATTGCTGGTGATCATGACTCATCCGTTTGTTTGTTTGTTCATTTGTTTGTTCGTTTATTCATTCATTCGTTCATTCATATTTCTTTCTTTTTGGCAAAAAAATAAATAAAAAAATAAAATAAATATATACACACACACACACACACACACACACACAGTAAATACAGTTGAGGTCGAAATTATTAGCTCCCCTGCATATATATGTTACCTTATTTCTGTTTAATGAAGAGAAGATTTTTTTCAACACATTTAGAAATATAATATTTTTAATAACTTACTAATAAATATGCATTTAAAAAATAATTTCTAATAACTGATTTATTTTATGTTTGCTATGATGATAATAGATAATATTGTACTAGATATTTTTCAAGACATTAGTATTCAGCTTAAAGGGTAATTTAAAGACTTAACTAGGTTAATCAAGTTAGTGAGGCAAGTTAGAATAATTTGGCAAATGCTTAATACTGTGAAAAATGTCATGCTCTGTTGAACATAATTTGGGCAATATTTCAAAAGGGGGAAAATCACAGGAGAGCTAATACTTTTGAATTCAACTATAAATATATATGCATGTATCATGTGCAAACTTCTTTTTTTCCCCCCACCTGTCCAAGTTCCAATGGAGAAAACATTCCCCTGCATAGCTACAATGATTAGCTTGCAGTAACGAATGGCGATGATATTAGTATTGATTATCTATAAGAGCCTCCCACTATAGATTGTCAATAGCGCAGTGTGTTATATTAATTAAGCAACCTGAAGGCTGAGCACTCATTGGGGAGTTAAACCGCATCATAACCAGTGTCGCATCGACCAATCGCTCGGCCACTGACGAGTTAATGTGTGTGTCAGCAAACTGAGCTGCCATCGATCGATCCGGCTCTACTCAATATCCACAGCTTTTTTTCCCCTCTCGCTCTTCTCCATCATCTTAACATCACCATCCATCTGTGTCTTCTGCGCTGAATTTCTCCATTGCTTAATCTTGTCTGCTTTCAAAGGAAAACCAACCTCCCATAAACAGCCCGAGTCGCCACTGTGGCCTTGGAAATAACGTCTTTCTGCTGATTTTCAACTAGATAAGGCTTGAGTTATTTGGCTGGCGTGTGTATGTGTAAATCTGTGGTTTGCGGTAGAGCTGATTTCTCGGAGAGTCAAACAGCCTCTGAGAAGAGAAGGTAAATAAGCTCTGTTAATTAGCTCTCACTATCAACTCCCTGCGGCCACCCGAAACACAACTTGTGCTCAAATAAGGTCTTTATCAGTCAAGCCGACCCTCCACACTGCATCACTTGACAATTAAGCTGTCCTCTGGACATACACTGAAAACCTAGTGAGTTTTTTTAAGGATGATTGTGTGGCAGTTTGAATTTGTGTTCAGATAAAAGTGGATGGTAATTAGTAGATTTTATAATCAGCGTAATGAGATCAAAACATTAGTTTGAAATATTCATATTTTTAAATGATTGGAAAGACAGCTCTTCTGTTCATTAAGAGTGTTTTTTTTGTTGCTCAGAGATACAATAAAAGCAGCAATAATGTGAATGAGAGTTTTCTGTTTGAATGTGCTGTAAAATGTTTTTTATTTCTGCGCTGTAAAAAGCGTTTAGTTGACTACACATAAAAAGTGAGTAAACGCAATGCTTTTAAAGCGATTGGTTGATTTAACTTCTTAAAAAGGGAATAAACTTGTTGCTTTTAAAGCGTTAAAAAGATTAGTTGACTTGGCTATAAAAGGGGTCAAGTAGAACCATTGTTTTTAAAGCGATTAGTTGATTTAATTTTTTGACAAGTGAGTAAACCCACTGCTTTTAAATCAATTTGTTGATTTTACTTAAATAAGTGAATAAACCTCTTGCTTTTATAGAGATTAGTTGACTTGATTTTTTTTAAGAAGTGAGTAAACCCATTGTTTTTTAAGTGATTTGTTGACTACTTTAAAAAGTGATTAAACCCATTGCTTTTAAGGTGATAAGTTGTTTTAAAAGCGATTAGTTGGCTATAAAAGGGACTTTAAAAGTGATTAAAGTAATTTTAAAGTTAACCCATTCTTTTTAAAGTGATAAGTTGACTTTAAAAAGTTGAATGAACCAGTTACTTTTAAAGGGATTAGTTGATTTTACTTAAGTAAATAAACCTCTTGCTTTTAAAGTGGTTAGTTGATTTTACTTTTTTATTTTAAGTTAGTAAACCCATTGCTTTTAAGGGGATTAGTTTACTTTAAAGCGATTAATTGACTTTGCATTAAACACGGTGAGTAGACCAGTTGCTTTTAAAGCGATTAGTTGACTTTATTTAAATAAGTGAATAAACCTCTTGCTTTCAAATCGATTAGTAGACTTTTAAAAAGTTAGTAAACTGCTTACTTTTCAAATGTTATACTTTAAAAAAGTGATTAAACCCATTTCTTTTGAGACCATTCGTTAACTTTAAAGCGATTAGTTGAAATTGGTTAAAATGGGTCAGTGGACCCATTGCTTTTAAAGCGATTAGTTGACTTAATTTTTTTAAAAAGTGAGTAAACCCATTGCTTTTAAAGCGATTAGTTGATTTTACTTAAATAAGTGAATAAACCTCTTGCTTTAAAGTGATTAGTTGACTTTACTTTTAAGAAGTTAGTTAACCCATTACTTTTAAAGTAATTTGTTCACTACTTTAAAAAGTGATTAAACCCATTGCTTTTAAGCCGATTTTTGTTCATTTTAAACTCATTAGTTGACTTGCTTTAATAGACCCATAGTTTTTTAAAGGGATTAGTTGACTTTACTTTAAAAAAGTGAGCAAACCCATTGCATTAAATTCATTAAATATGTGTGCATACTTCTATACATCAAGTAAAATGAACAGTTCTCAGTTACAATTTTTATCTCAGTTACATACAATGGACTATGCATACTTATATACTATACATTAAATCAAATTACAAGTCTCAGTTACAATACATTTACTCACTATTATAATTAAAGTCAAATAATCACATTTTACTTTGTAGGTAAGGAATAAAAATGCATTTTGTGATCGAAAATGCTTTGAGTTAAAAATGAACACGTCATTGTGGACTTTTGGTGACACTTCCTCAGAATGTAGTTTTTATTTTTGTCAATCAAGATGCATCTTAACTCTACTAGACAGTGGCGTAACGGGGAGTGTTTGTTGGTTTGTTCACGTGTGTCTGTGTGCGTCAACTCTGAGTTCCTTTTCCAAACATGGTAACAGACTCTCCGTCCCAGGTGATCTTCTGTCTGCGCTGATATCAGGTTTTGATTTCTCTGTCTCTCATTCTCCCTCTCTCACTATTTGGTAACACGTGTTAAATATTCATGCGCTCTTTTGTGTTGTAAGTAGAATCTTTTATCGGCGTCTCTCTCTCCGCTGTTTGTGCTCCTGTCTCGAAGGGAGACGCTCTGTGAAGACAGACGATGAAAAGAAGCTTCACGGTTTCTCTGAACGCTTTCTACACAGTTCACGCTCAGCCGTTAAACACTTCAGCACCGCGCTGATGCCTCAAGGAGGGTTCAGACGGGTCACAGGTGCAGAGATTTCAAGCTTTAGGTACATTAGATGTCTTAAAAAGCGCGACGGGTCATCTGTGTGGGAAAAGAAGGGGTCATTTTAGCTTCAGAGGAAGTAAAAGTTTAAAAGAATAGTTATTTTTTTTAAGAAAAAAAAATCCAACACAGGCTTATTGGAAATATGCGCTTCTGCGTACAGTCTTGTGAAACCTCAAAAACATACTTAAATATGCATTTGACTGCAGTTTCTTTGTAAAACGAACACTTTGGGGCAGTATGACGGCAATGATTTTAGTTCCTTTTTACACTAATAATATTTTCAGGGATATATCAACAAATAAAGGATAATTTTTTTATGCAGTTCACAATCAAAATCAGTCAAATCAATAAACAAAAGTACTTAACAGTGTCTATGATTTGTAATTGAATATTTTTACCTGTCTATCTCCATATGGCCAACTTTCCTAGCATGGTCAGTTTGTTCAGTAAATCCTTTTGTCTGCCGAAGCATGATTCCACAAAGCAGATAAAATAATGTAAAATCAAGGTAAAACTATGGTCGCAGTCCACTTTTCTCTTACATTTGCTTTCGAAAACACATTGGTTAGGTTTAGTGAAGGGTTTAATGTTCGCTTGTCTGTATGACAAGACCCGTCTTATTGTGAACGTATGACAAAACACATTTTAAGTAATGTATTTTAAATTCGCAAAACTGTTGACAGCGCCATCTACTGGATTTATTATCAGAAACGTGCCATGAAATGTACTCGGAACAACGTATTTGAGTTTCTCAAAAATGTAAAGCATGCATGTAATTACTTGATTTAGTGGCTAATTTGTATTAATTTGTTGCTTTTGAAAACATTATCGGTTGGATATAGTGAAGGGTTTATGTTCGCTGGTTTGTATGACAAGCTTCTTGTAAATGTATGACAAACGCACTCAAGTAATGTATTTCAGGTTTGCAAAACTGTTGACAGCGCTATCTAGAGGATTTATTATCAGTAATGTGCAATAAAAGGTACCAGGAACAATGTATTGGAGGAAGAACTGCAAGAAACCATAAGAATTGTATTTCAGATTTGCAAACTGTTGGCAGTGCCATCTAGTGGACTTATTATCAGAAATGTGCAATGAAATGTACCTGGAACAATGCATTTCTTAAAAATATAAAGCAGGCATGTAACATTTTAATTTAGTGGATAGTTTAAAATAATTTGTACACTCTTATTCGTACATTGTAGTATGAACTGCTCATCCACAATGAGAGATAGGTTTAAGGGTGTTTTTTTGGGGAACATTAATGAAATCGTATGAATTCATGCCATCTTTCTGAGAATATGTAACACAGTTATTGTCTTACTATCTGTCCATGTTTCTCCATCTATCTACTGTCAATCATCACACTAGATGAATTTACTTGTGATAATACGCGATCATGTACGGTTGTACAAAATCTGAGAATTACTTTTAACGTCCGCAGGCTTTCTTTTTTGGGTCTCATTTCTATTTTTGCTGTCTCGTCTGTCAGATGTTTAAGTGTTAAAGATAGCAGGAGATGGATAGGAGAGAGAAGACTTGGACGTTTTCCCAGACAGTGGGTTTGTTGTGCGGGCTGAAGATAGATGCGTTTGGCACAGTGATGACTCTAAGAGGAATTGTCTCTTGCGGGGCGGTATAGGGACACATTCAACACTCGTAATCACCACAGAGATCACCCCTGATCCATCAGCAAAACAAAACAAACTGCCCGCTTTCTTAGTATCAGCAATCTCTTAGTCTTTGACGCGTTTTCTGACAACAGGACACGATTCTGAGTAAAGATCAGACTCTGTGAAATGCACTGCTGGACGTCTTCCAGTATTCTCTGAACTCAACATATGCCACAATCAGTGGGATTTGGAAAGACGGAAGAACAAATTTCTGCTTGCATTATATGTCCTTTCTTATTCTTTCTTTCACTGTGACATTCAAAGTCAAGCTGATATCAAAGTTGAGTGTGTACTTTACTAAAATGCACATTGGACTTACAGCATTGTGAAAATGATTCCAGAGATGTTTGTCTTTGTAATTCTTCTGCAAAAATGTAATAACCTGCTCTGACTTTGAAATTGCTTTGCCAGTCCTTAATTTACACACTTTCCCCCAGTGAATATCCTGTCTAAATGTCACTCACACCAAGAATGATGATTATAATACGAAAAAAAAGGATGTTTGCTTAACCTACTTATTTAAAATCAGCTGAAACAACACAATTCTTGAGGTTTTTTAGAGCGCGATAAAATTGTTTTTAGTTCAATCCACTTAAAATTATAAAAACATATAAGTTAACCTAGTTCCTTCATGTTGCCTTAAAACAAATTGATTATGCAGGATCCCGATTTATATATGATAATATATAAATTATCTTATATGCGATATATATGATAATTTATAGTATAATTTATAGATTTTTTTACTCTCCGTAAGTGCTGATAGCCATTTCTTTTCATTTTATGAATCACCAAGAACCATAGTTTAACCTAAAAATATTCCACTGAACATTCTTGATAGCCTGAGGGTGAGTAAATTACAGCACATTTCCATTTTATGGTAAACTGTGCTATAAACTTGCATGTAATATCTGTGTTATTACAGAAATAAACTGGCAGTCATTTCTTTAATACCTGTGCCATATAAATATTTATTATTCTGTGCCCTGTTTGAGTTTAAGAAAGCTGAAAATGGTGCACTTCTAGTTGAAGTAGAATTTGATGATTGCTTCAATTTGATGATTGCCTCTCACTCTGTGCGTTTTATTCCCTGAAATCTGTTCTCATTACCGTTTAACTACTTTCAAAGAAACCTTGAGGGTGATTTTTTTTTTTTTTAATTTGAGAGCCCAATTAATTCTAAAAAGCTCTCTACTCAGTTGACCGGTTATGGAGGCTCTTTACCTGGAATGCATCAGTCTTAAAATGTGGATTTCAGCTCACTGCAGGGATCTGCAATCCAGGAAATTATGATTCGCCCGTGGGGTTTAGAGCGAAGGTGTGCAGAGGAGGGAAGGGCGCTGCATGTTGGATCGGTACGCCGGTGTTTCCACAGGCCCTCGGCGGCCCATGAGCCCGCTGTGGTTATTACCAGACCAATACAATCAGCCTTCACTCAGTCTGCTCAAATGAGGCTGCAAATGCAATTACAACGCAACCAGCGAGGGGGAGGGTGTTGGGGAGGGCAGCCCCGGCCTTGGCAGACAAGAAATTTAATTAAAACGGAACAGATTTGACTCTCTCTCACTCCGTCTAATTTTATTTCTCAAGGACTTTTCAGCTTAGATCCAACGCAGAGATGAAGTCAGGCTGACAGAACTTTGAATCATGGGTCATTTCTTCTTCATTCTTCATCTCTGCTGAATTCATTCATTCTTTTGGTCAAGCTTGTTTTTCTTTCAGAGCGTCGCATCATTGGACTTTGATCTGTTAGATTGTGTATATATTTTAAATCCTTCAAGTATGATTTTAAGAAATGGCTTCATAATAACTCAAATTATGAACACTAGGTTTTTTGATAATGTAGTTGTTGTTTTTTTTTCATTTGAGTATTTTTTATAAGTTGAATTAGTATTTTTATTGAAACTGGCCTTTAAAATCTGGCAAAGAAACCTAAAAACTAGAAAAATGTTAACTGACCCACTTTGCAGAGTTTATTTTGTGAGTATGAGTTACTGGCTTCCGGTAGACGATACAGGCTGTTTGTGTGCAGATGCATTGGTTTAATCTTTTTTTCCTACAGATTAGACTTTTAAACATGTAATAATTGTGTTGATGATTAAATGTGTTAGTCTTTGGGCTAATTAGAATACATTTACATTCATGGGGAATGTTGATCAATGTTCCTTGTTATAAAAAAGGAAATAAATAAAATTCAGCCACATGATTTTGTTGGTTAAGCTGAGAAAATGACCAGGGTCTTGTCCATAAATTTGTATTACGTCTCTCTTTTTTTTTGTGGAAAAAAAAGATTCAAGACTTGCTCTCTGACCACCGTATGTGAGCTATAGGCATGGTTCATTCGAGTGCTGACCTTTCCGGCACAGGAGACACGTTGCTGGTGTCAGCACTAATGTCAGCAGATGTCTTACAAACGCACTACACCTTGACATTCAACCGATTCATGGACCGCACAGTTATAGACCTCAAGGGTGCAGATGCATGTGTGCAAACTCACTCACGGGTAGAACTGCTGCTGTTCACTGCCAAAAAAAAGAGAAGAGATTTAGTCTTGTTTCTAGTCGAAATACCTAAATATTTTAAAATCAAGAAGCATTGTCTTTATAACTATTAATTATTGTGTTGTTTTCAGAATAAATAAGTCAAATTTGTGTAAGATTGCCTGTGGGGTAAGCAAAATGATCTTATTTTCAGTTTGATTGCCCTGTGTTAGAAGATCCTAAAAGCACAATGTTTAGGCAAAAAAAAAAAAAGAAAAACCATACTTCATATCCACATATCCCTTGGTCATTTACCAAGTATTTAGTGAATATGTAGTCAGTATTATAGACAAATATTTGTCAGTCAAGACATATTAGATCTCCTAGTGTCCACTTTTAAAGAGAGATTGTGTTTGTGTGTGTGTGGGCATATCTAATAGCTCATAGTAACATGTGTTAGCTACCTTTTCGCAAATCTTTTTCAAGCATGCTTTCGAGTTGGTCACTCTCCTTTGGCTCTTTGGTGAAGCATGTATCAGTGTTTGATCACATTGACATTGTACTGAGAAATTAAGGTTTCAGCAACTGTCACTGAGTTGCTATACTACAACTGTAATGTTTGTGGGAAGTGCATTTATTTTGAATTGTAAACCAAACTGGCTAGACCTGCCTGTGCATTAAGCAATTTTATTACACTCGCTCCAGCTAATCAGAATCAAGAATTTCTACATACCATGGAATAATATAGATCAATTTGAGGGATGTAAACAATAGCAATGGTCTTAACATATTTCCTGTTTTATATTGTTCATTTCCATAGCTTCTGAGAATCCTAAAAGTACCATGCATTGATGAATAATGTTACGACAGCCGTTTTAACGTTAGAATGTGATTTAGTTGCCTATTGTTACAGTTATAAAATAGTTTGACAACAAGCAGGACATATTCATAGGCCAGTGACATCACCACATTGAAATGATCTATAAAATTGACTGTTGGTATCTTGTGTATGTCTAGTTGTGTGATTAATTTTGTTAATAAAAATAATAAACAAAAAAACAAAACAAGGTCAGCTGCAAATATCACTGTGCCCACACTTTTTCAGCACTAATGTTTCACCAGACAGCCCTGGCAGTTTTTAAATGCCAAAAAAGGCTTTATGCTATTAGTAAATCTGGCCCTTTGCCTCTGCTGTCTGATGCTAATCATGGGTTTGGAAATAATTTGTGTTCGAGAGAAAAAAAAAAAGCATGGACAGACAAACATAGCCCATGTCATTTGGAAAGGTTGGCAGTAATTGTAAGTGCATCTCAAAAGGAAACATGGAATTGATTAAAAAAATAAATAAAAGACCTTTGTTTTAATGAGCTGTTTTATAAGTTTAACAGCTTTTTGTATTTTTATTTTTGTATTTTCATTTAACAAATGCATTTTTTTTCTTCCAATAACCTGAATAAAAATCATTTAATTGTGCTGGTCCAATTGTCCAGTTTTATGTTAACTAATATTTTTAAAAAAATCTTTTTATTATAATGTTTTTTTATTAACTCACAAATGCAAACGTTAAATATTTAATAATAATAATAATAATAATGATAATAATAATAATGTGTATTAACGCTTAAAACAAAATTATCCGATTTATTTATTTATTTATTTATTTATTTATTTAACTCGTTTACTTATTTAATTATGTATTTATTCATTTATTTTATTATTTGTTTGTTTATTTATTTATTTATTTATTTATTGGTTGCACTTGTGAGTTAATAAAAACTCCTTTTCTACATTTTGTCTTATTGTATAATAATAACACATGTAACATCTTGTAAAACTTGCAAAATGATTTGCTTTCTTAAAATTAATTCACAACAAAAAAAAAAAAAATGAACTATATCGTTTTTAAATCTAAATCTTTACTGATTTGAATGCTGGACTGGTCCATGATTCAGGGTGGGGGACACATTTGCGCATATCTAACAATTACATTCAAATTGAAATGTTTAGCCCCTCACCATGCAAAATATAATAGAAAACGTTGTTATATATAATTCATAGTTATAATTTATAATTCTAGGTATTTATTTGGGGGACGCTGGCCTTGTCTATTAGTTAAATCCACCCCTACCTGTCTGTACTGTAGGCAGGCGCACTGTTGTGGACAAAAGGTGCGATTGAGGGGCCCCTAATAGTAACTCTGGAGCCCCAAAACGCAGTGGGCCCTTAGAATCATTCTAACTTCCCCTAGCAGTGCACTGAATACCTTGTTGGTGCTAAGACAAAAACGCTGAACTTTCCTCAAGCTACCAATGCACTTTGTTTATTTGTTAGCATAGCATTGCTACATTTAGCTATACTCATTCCTCCTTTGGTGTCTCTGTTGCACATGCAGTATCTCTCTCTCTCTCTCTCTCTCTCTCTCTCTCTCTCTCTCTCATTATCTTCAGGATATCTAAAACTCCTGTTGCTGTTGCTGTTTTTCTTTCTCCCACTGACAGTAAGACTTGCGTTAAATCTTTTATAGCAGGTGCGTTGCTGCATTGTGCTGCAGCGATGTGCCTTTGAACCGATCTTCTGTGGAGATTTACATGAGTAAACTGTCTTTCGCGGAGTCACGGAGGAGCCGCTGAAAGGATGATAGAGCTGTGTGTGTGTTTGTGTGATATAGAGACAGCTTGTAATTAATTTGGTTTATTGGCTCACCTTGCCTGCGTCTAGATGTAGAGCAAACTAATCTGTTTTTATAGCGCCAGGCAGTGAAAACACGCACTCACGCAGATACATAAGCACAGATCATCCTTTCAAAATTGGTTGGGCACATCAGAGTAAGTCCTGGGACAGAAGCAAACAGGGAGACAGAGAGATTAAAATCAAACAGGCATGCGTTTATTTAGACGCACTCAGAAATGTCTTGTAAGAGGAGAATGTTAAGCTAGCGAATAAAGAGCGGGAAAGGGTGAAAATATCTAAACTGAGGTTGGAATAGGAGGATTTTTCTCCCCCTGTCAATGGCGGTTTTTCTGTGCATGACCCTGTTCACACCCTGTCACTGCCTACACACATCTCACATCCGTCCTCCAAATATTTCAGCTACTCATGTCCTTTTTTTCATTCTTGCACCAGCACTAACTCTTTTGGCTTGTCATTTTCTGTTCATCACTTTGGCCACTTTTTCTTTTGGATGTTGGTTTTTATTAGTATACATTTTATTTTCCTGTTAGGTATAGTTTGAATACATTCAGGAGATTTAATTTTATTTGTTATTGTTTCTTTTTTTGTTTGTTTGTTTTTTTTTTTGTAACATTTTGCTTTCATTTTGGGGTATAGACATAGTTTGAACAAATTCAATATTTTATTTGTTAATTATTTTTTTGTAACATTTTGTTTTTATTTTAGGTATAAAAATAGTTTGAATAAATTCAATAATTGTATAAAATTTTATTTGTTAATGTTTTTTGTAAACTTTTGTTTTTATTTTAGGTATAAAGAGTTTGAATAAATTAATTTTAATTTAATTTAATTTAATTTATTTTTATTTTATTTTATTTTTATTTCATTCATTAAAGTATTTTATGAGAGCTTTTTATTAATTAAAACGAAATGTTTTTAAAATATGTAATAATCTAAAGTATCTTATTTCTGTTTCTAGATATTTTACAAAAAAATTATATGATTGTATGTTTTAGCTTTAAAATGCCAAATATATTTGTAATATTTAAAGAATATTGAAATGAAGAGCAGAGGACAACTGCGTGTGCATTTTAGTACATAGTCATTAATTTCTTCTGCTTATTATTTGTTGGCTCATTATTTATCTACATTATGGGGCAAGTCAACAGTCCCTAACAGAAAATAATAAGTATGCTAAATGACATAAATGAAATTTTAATGAAAATGTACATTTTACATTAAGGATTAGTAAAAAAACAACAACAATAGAAGTGCCCATCATGGCAGAAAAACAATAGTGTGTGTGTCTGTGTGTGTGCGCGTTTGTGTGTGCTTATGTGTGTGTGATCTACTTAGTTTTATTATTCTATGAAGGCACTTTATGAGCAGTCATTGTCTTCTGTAAACAATTATTCATGGACTGTGATTCCCTTCAAGCCAAGAGGCAACAGCCCATATACTGCAGATGTACAGTCTCGTTTATAGCAGTGCAGGACCTTTTTCTCCTGTGAATGCTGCTAATGGATTTTTAACACATACACTACCGGTCAAATGTTTGGGATGAGTAAGATGTGATATGCTTTTAAAAGAAGCCCTTTCTGCTCACCAGGGCTGCATTCATTTGATTAAAAAACACAGTTAAAAAGCATAAAAGTGTGAAAATTCTCTTATGCTGAATTTATTTAGAAATTTATTTGATTCCTGCATAATTTAAGCTGATTTTCAGCATCATTACATCAGTCTTCATTGTGATATGTTCCTTCAGAAATCATTATAATATAATGATCTCCTCAAGAATATCTTTATTATTATTATTATTATTATTATTATTGTTATTATTATTGTAATCTATGTTGAAAACTGTTGTGCTGCTTCATATTTTTGTGGAAAGTGAGATTTAGTACCAATCAAGAATATTCAATTCATCTTTATTTCTATAGCGCTTTTACAATGTAGATTGTGTCAAAGCAGCTTAACATAAAAGTTCTGGTAAACTGCTTCAGTCCAGTTTTGAGAGTTGAAGTTCAGTTAAGTTCAGTTCAATTTCAAGAGTTCAAACTTAGCTGATTTTTAATTAGCTTGTTTGTCATGCTGTCCTGGGAGAGAGCCCTGAGCTCAAGAGATCCTCGGGCCCAGAGCTCCCTCTCTTTCGCAGGCCGAGGGGAGATTGGGTTCAGGTCGATCTCCCCGCTGCTAAAGGCTAAGGTAAAGCTTCTGGTAGGAAAACTTTTAGGAAAAGAGACTTCTTATTTAGTCTATAATATAGAGCAGGGATCACCAAACTTGTTCCTGGAGGTCCGGTGTCCTGCAGATTTTAGCTCCAACCCTAATCAAACACACCCGAACAAGCTAATCAAGGTCTTACTAGGTATACTTGAAGCACCCAGGCAGGTGTGTTGAGGCAAGTTGGAGCTAAACCCTGCGGGGCACCGGACCTCCAGGAACGAGATTGGTGACCCCTGATATAGAGCATATATGGACAGTGGGTGGAAACCGGGGAGCCATGGGGAAACACACGCGAACATGCATGGGAGAATATGCAAACTCCGCACAGAAATACCAGATGGCCTGGCAAGGACCAGGAACTAGGGGTGTTCTTGCTGTGAGGCAACAATGTCAGTCACTGGGCCGCCGTGCCACCTATTCTGGATAAAGATGAAGAAAGGGGGTTTCTTCCAGAGAAAGATGGTTGCAGAAAGGAAATGAGGATATATATATATATATTAGCATTACCTCCCGCTAAGGACCCTAATATTTATGTATATTATATGTATTCTCATTATTTTTTAACACATCTATAGTTATGTGGTGGCACAGATTTAGACCTCTTTCTTGACTTCACACAGAAACAGCAACGCGTGTGGCATGACATCACTTTGTTGAAAAGACGCTGTTGGTTAAATTCTGGTAAAGTAGAATGCGGAAGCAGCTTGAAAAGCGCGAGTATGTCTGTGGTCTGGAGGTATTAGGAAGTTGATAACGGCAACATTGCCATTGCCAACATTGTGAGGTATGTAAACTTGGGATTGCCTGCGGAGTATTTTAAGTTGAGGTGCTTTTTGTTTTTGTATTAGATTTTTTTATATATATATTTACTCCTGCACTACAGTCCAAAAGTTAAGAATTTATGTTATTCATTACTTAATTGTTCAAGCTACCTTACAGAAGGGCTCTGTTTGTTAACAGAGTTGTTGAACGTTAATATAAGGTTGATTAAATTAAAAGTAAGGAACATCCTGGATCTGTTTCTTCTCTCTTCTTTATTCTTTTTTTGTATGTATTTTAGAAGTATCGGATCGGATTTTGTTATCGGCAGATACTCAAAATCAAATGACTCGGACTCTGACTCAAAGGCAAAAAAACCTGATCAGGACAGCCCTAATCCTAATTGTAGTTTTCACTGTATTGTTGGTCAAATAAATGTAGATTTGGTTGACCATAATAGGCTTACCAATCCCAATTTTTTGACCTGTAGTGTCCAATAATCTGTCGTCCGAACACATACATTCATACACACATGCATCTGCTGCTCACAAGCCATCTGCCCTGTTTACTGTACACAGGAGCAGCAGCAGATGAACTGTATCGTCTTAGTCTTTCATCATAAACTGTTCTTCATCTCAGTACAAAGATGACCCCCCTTTATTCATAGTGACTGGGTCCATCTGCGGATCTGCCTCTGTGTCTTGAGAGCTAATTTGTCCTTCATCCTCGCTTCTAATAGGAAGTCATTTGGGCCACATAAGGATTCATTATCCTAACAAGTCTTAGAACAGATGGGCTCACATTAGCAGGCTGGAGCATTCACCTTGCGAAAGAAAAGACATGTGCGATGGGGGATAGCCAATAATAAACCAAAACCCGAGAATATTTCTGCTGGAAGGGACTAAACGAGTAGATCTGAATGCTTGAAATGCGCAAACCTGTTGAATGTAGTTAATGTTTGATGGTACTGCGGCACTTACAGTACTTGTAGTTTATTACCACGGTTTTGGTGGAAAATAAAGGGTGCAACTTTAATATTAGAATTGTTGAGTTGGTGTGTGATTGCACTGCTTTTTATTGTTTTGATGTAGCTCATTCCCCCCCCCCCCAAAAAAAAGATTGTTTCTGCTTGTTCAAATAGCTTACAATGTGCTGAAACATCACAGTTCTTGAGTTTTTTGTGACAGTTTATTTGTGGAACCAGCATTTTTCCAGTGTATCAGACTTTGATTTAGTTACATAATTTAGAAGATCTATGGTGCAACATTAATATATAATTTTTTATTTGGTATGTGATCACATTGCATTGTTTGTTTGGTTGTTTATTTGTTTTTTGAAAGTTCTGGTTTAATTTATTTCCACACTTTCTTTTTTTAATCCATTATACGATTTTTTTAAGTTGTACTGACGTCATTTTGAAAGTAAATTTTCCAAATTCATTAACATATGAAATATCGATCAAGTGTGTGGTTGCTTTAAATTTGCTGTTTGCTGTTAAATTAATTTGATTTTATTTCTTTAAGATATGTGTTTTTTTTTTTTTTTTTTGTAAAATGAATTTTTTTGTGTTGCTTTTTTGATTAATATTATATATTTTTGGCAGTTTTTGTTTAGTATATTACCACACCTTTTAGATTTTTTTTAAGTTGTACTGACATTAGTTTTTTAAAATAAATTTTGCAACTTCATTAATATTTTAAGCATTGATCAAGTGTGTGGGTGCTTTAGATAGCTTTTATATTTACACAGAAAAGAAAATATGGTTGCAAAATATAGTATTAATGTATTTTATTTCATTTTAATTCACAGTGACATGATTTTTTTGTTCTGAAGAGTTCTTATTTTGCCCCCCTAAAAATAATTTAATTGATTAAAAAAGGTCACATTATATCATATAATAGATATGAATAGAATTATAATTTATTTAGAAAGAAATATTATAAGTGATTTAGAACTACAATTTACCATTTAAAATTAGTATATTTTTTTTAGTTACAGATTTTTTTTTTTTTCAAAATACATTTATTTTGTGTTGCTTTATTGCTTTTATTTGCTTTGAATATTGCAAAAGTGCATAAGAGTCCAGTGCATTGCTTTGGAGTGACTGAATATTTACTTACTCCCAGGGCCATTTATGTTGAAGTTGATATTTAGCTACACCATATTGTTGTTTTGTAACATCTGGTGTTTATAAGGTGGGCTGTTAGCCCAACGCACAACCCCCAACCTGGAAGACCAGGACATACACATATACACTACGGAAAATTTAGCTTACCCAATTTACCTACAGCACATGTCTTTAGACTGTGGGGGAAACTGAAGCACCCTGAGGAAACTCCCTCAAACACAGGGAGAACTTGCAACCTCCACACAAAAATGCCAACTGACCCAGCTGGGGCTCGAAGTAGCGACCTTCTTGCTGTGAGGCCACAGCACCACTGTGCCACCTTGTAACCCAAATATAACATTTAAATAGCGCTATTTCAAAATATTATACAATAAATTTGTTAATTCATCCATCCATCCTACAAGAGAGTAATGGGAAGCTGTATTCATCTTGTAAGTGAAAGAGAAAGTTTTGCACTATTGTCCTTGTACCAACTTGGATTGCTTATGAATCTCCGCCTGACACATTTTACAACTCAACTGTGCACAAAATCCACTATGTTTCTGACCCACAGGACTCTTATTAAAAGAATAAAAGCTGGTTGCAAAGGGGTAGAGGAAAAAAAAAAGGGTCTGAGAGGTACAGTGAGATGCGACAGGGAGGCAAAGCATGAAAGAAAGAGCTGTAGATCTTCTTTTTTTCAGGCCTGTATTGACTCTCCGCTCACACCGCTGATCGATATCTTGGCCAGTAAGAGGTGCTTTGTGATTGAGGCTTATGGTTTGAATGAGGCTTAGGATGGGCAGGAGAAAGAGCCCTATTAAAGCAGGCCAAATCCCTGCTGTCCATTCAAACTCTACACCGACAAGAACACTTCAGGGTCACAGGTCACCTACGGGTTTTATTAGCATTAGCATTGTGCTGACTCTGCTTTTGGTATATAGTCAACACTTAGTGATTGCCAATTAATTTTATTTTATTTATTTTATCCAAACATCTATCCATCTTATCCATTTATTTATTTGTCCATCCATCCATCCATCCATCCATCCATCCATCCATCCATCCATCCATCCATCCATCCATCCATTTATTTATTTATTTAATTATTTATTTACTTATTTATTTATTTATTTTTCCATTCATTTATTTATTTTTGTATTTATTCATCCATTTATTTTTGTATTTATTTCCTCATTTCTTTCTTTCATTATCCATTTATGTATTTATTTATTTTATTTTTTATTTTTAAACTTTTTTTATAAATTTATTATTTTTATTTGTTTATTTATTTTTTTATTGTGTATTTTACCATGAATGTTAGTCAAGTCATCCTATACAACATCCTATACTGAACAAAAAATTGTACAAAATAAATTTATAATTATAAAAGTTGTACATGTATGTAGATGAGCATACAATAACCATAGTCAGCAAAAACTTAAAACTAAACTAAACTTAAAACTAAATTACTTAAATTGTGTCTACACTTAAAATAAAACAGATTAAAAAATCTGACTATTAAAATTAATTTAATACTAAAAAATGTCCTTTTCTCTTCCCTTTCCGAAAACATTTTGAATTGTTTTTCGTTTGAGAGTTTACATAAAATCAATTTATTTTCAGTCTGAAAAATGTATGTGTCTATTCTCACTGTTTCCAAAATATATTTGAAATCTATTTTGCCCAGATGTAGTTTTTTCTGATATGGAATTGTAAAACCGACATTTTTTATAAGATCAACTCTCATAAATAAATAAATATCAATGGGAAGCTCTGGGTTTTTGTGGAGTCCTGATTGTCTGAGTTAAGAGAGTTCATTAAAGAATCATGGCTTAAACAAATGGATATTGATCAAAAGCTTTTAAAGCACCTCATGAATGCTGCGTATAACTATTTAGATAGTATGCGCTTTGTGTAATGTTGAGCAAAAACAGCGATAAAGCTATAAAAACAGGCGACAGGCTTGTGTGAGAACTACTTTTTTTCTCCCCCTCTCTGAAGCTGCACAAAAAAGATAAAACACGACAAGTAAACTTCAATCACTCACGCAACGATTCTTTTTGTTGTGCTAGCACTATGCAGCTTTTGTCAGGAACGATCTGAAAGCCCAACAAGTCTATTTTGGTCCACAAAATAAGTGGTCACAATGATTTCCAAAATCACAAGAACCTCCCATGAGGCATTGCTACTGCAATTTACCAATTTATCGTCAAGGTTCAAGCCAGTCATTTTCTAGATGTCAGTCCGATAAATGTGCGATAGGCCCATAAACGTGACGCAGCGGATGATGAATAGCTGGCAGTCAGCACGACTCTTTTGTGTCGATAAAATGGACTCTGTGCATCAATTCGCCAGCTAATCAATCAACGCCCATAAACCATACTGTCATTTTACTGGGTTTCTCACTCGGCCCATTTCTTTCTCTCTTTTATGTCTGCTCTCTTCGTAAATCAAACTTAACGGCCCATAATAATCACAACAAAATGCTTACATGTGCTTGTGTTGCTCTACATTCATAAAGGCAGAGCTAGCGCTTATGCTAATCCTTGTATGATTTGATTTCTCCTTTGTTTTGAGGAAAACAGTTGACAAAGGCAGTGGAGATCAGAGTTATAGAAATGTACAATAGCAGTTTCCAAGAGTTGCATATATCCTAAAGCATAGTATAATTAAACGACTGAGGGATTTAAAAAAGGATTGAAATAAGAGAAATCTTCCAGATAACTCGGGTATTGGTGTTAATCTGACAGCTGGTAGTATTTTACTTAATTATCTGACAAACCTTGTTTAACTTGCCACTTTTCGACTGTGGGACCAGCGTAAGGCAGGACTTTCATCAGGGCTTTCAGGATTTTTCTGTTAGCACTGCTCAAACTATTGTTAATCGTAATGGCTTTATACTGTGCCCACAACGTTTTTGTCTTTACCTGGACTTTTACCTTTGTGAATTGAATCTGTTTTTGTAGAATAAACAAAGATTTGCTTCTGATTTTCAGCAATTTTACTAAATCCGTCAGCAAGGGAAAATGATGGCTAAAATTGTGCACCGTGAACTAAGACTGGGCAATTAATCGAATTGAAATCACAAATGTGATTGAGCAAAGCTACAATTGTCCTGCAAATTTGATCAAGGAAGCACAGTGTGATCAGTAGTAAATCTCCTGATTAAGGTTTAGAGATTGCTCTTATGAAAGCTCAAAATGGCTACAGATAAACCCAGGAAATCCCTATAGGGGTCACTGAATAAACTGACCAATAATCACACAACCACTGAATTATCTCACTGAAGGATTTTGAAGTTTTGAGGTGAGTTTGGAGTAACATCGTTGTATTATATATGATAATTTCACATAGACAGAGCCATATCATAGAGAAGGACAGTAACTGTAATTGCTGTAATTGGTTACAGAATGATTATCTTGATTGATTCAATCAAATGTGAATTTAAAACTGATTTGCACAACTTATCAGTGAAGTATAACTCTGTCTAGTAATCTGTTCCATCAGAACACATGTGCTGGAGGTTTACTCGAACCAAAGTTGCTGAAACAATGCACACGATTATCACCTGCACTCAATCGCCCTAGAACTCAGCATAACTCAATCAAGCTCGTCAAAAAGAATCTCATTGGTCAATCAGTTCAATACTGCAGCTGAAATTGCACCTATGAACTGGGTAAGAATCTGTTTCTGCATTTACTGTCTGTGTTTTTAGGAAAATTTGGACTGAGAGCCTCTGCAGTGAGCAAACCACTTATCAGCAGAAAGAATCACAAGGGAAGACCAACATTTGATGAGTAGCATGTAGGGTGAACAGAGAACTAGTGCAGAGTTCACTTTAGTGGTGAAACCAATTTGAGTTCATTTGAGTCCAATAGGAAACATTATGTTGCTACTCTAACTGGGAAAAGGCTGAACCCAAAGTATTTTACTGGCATGGTACAGAAAGCTATACCTACAAATTGCAATATTTCTGAAAGAAGTCAAGTGTTTATAAATTGATCTTGAATTTTGATCTTCACTGTATCCTGTGATTTATACACAAACATAAATAGAGTGCCAAAGAATGAAATGGGATGAGGGTGTCGGGGACATTTGGGAAATCAGAGTCAGTCACAAATGGGGTATTTCACTATTCTCAGGTTTGCGATTTATTTTGTGAGCACTGCCGGCTAGTTAAAATAGCGTCAAGCTAACGATAAGGGTGTACTTTATGCTAAGTGCATTCATGCTCGTCTTCCTATCCTGTCCTAGGAGAAGCTGAAGTGTTGTTTTGCCAGAAACCGTGGCTGGTTTGCATAACCACAGCAGAGGGGATATTCCTCAAAGGCTTTGAGAAATGAGGTCTGTGTCGTTTAATGTAATCTCCGCAGTCTTTTGTTAGCGTGTGCATGTTTAATGGCCGATGGAGGGCCTGTCGTCTGTTTTGAAAGCCGAACACGGAGAGTTATGTGCCTACGTCCCACTTCACTCGTCGCTCGTTCTTTATTGTATGCCCACCCTTATGGGCTTACAGATGTGGAAGTGCTCAAACTCTTGAATTATATATTAGGTTTGTGTATATAAAGCAGTATTGGGAATAACTAAGCAAAAGCAGCAAGACTAATGCAATTTTATTCAGGTACTTAACAGGTTGACTTTGCAGTTGCGTTTTTGTTGTGCTGACATCTGCTGTGCTGCTTATATATTTATTTATGAATTCTTTTGAATGTGCTAATGATCAAACAGGCTGTTGTAAACCATTTCATCACTATGAAGCATAATACACTGATAAATGTTCATGATAATTAATATTTTTTTATATTATGGATCAGATATTGTTGAGTATTTTATTATATTTACTTTATTTTTAATAAAAGTTATGTTTATTCATTTAGAGAAGGAGCGCTATTTTGGTGAAGAATTTGCCATCTCCTGTGGTTTGTAATGTAATAGGCATCACAAATGTCTTGATACCTTAGGCTGTGTTGCCATCCACTCTGCAGATCTCTCACACACCCCCACACTGTATGTAACTCCAAACCATGATTTTTTCTTCACCAAACTTGACTGATTTCTATAAGAATCTTAAATCCATACAGATTCTTCTTCTTTGCAGTATTTGTGATGATTGGAATACAGTTCAACAGATGATTCATTTGAAAAATCTGCCACTTTTTCAAATGATCAACTCGAAGTTAAGTTTTTATTTGTTGATCTTGCAACTGGGATCGATGAAAAGACTTTTGTCAAGTAGTGTATTAGCTACAGTATAAGGTTGTTTCATGGGCTTGGTTCCAATTAAATACCTCTCAAATAGTTTATTCAGAGCATTGTGTATCTGATAACCAGATAATATAATCAGATGTCAACATACAGTAATAAATATAAATAAAAGCATGCACTGAGGCCTTAGTGACTAGCATACAGTTTGTCTCATGAAGATGTTTATGGTTTACAAACACACTTAAATTCAAAACCACAATATGGCTGCTGAAAAGCATCTGTATATGTGTGTGTGTCTGTAAAACTAGCTGCTGGGGCAATTTTCTGTCTGGTGTGTGTCCCCCGGAGTGGAGGTGGAAGTGAGTGCCGAGAGAGGAGAGATCTGTGCGAGTCTCCTACCGCGCGAGCCGGCCTCCAGCATGCATCCACACATTTATACCTTGACACAAACACAATGTAATCAACGGAAATAAATAGAGAGGGACTGAGAATGCAGAGAATAAAAGAGCAATGAAGAATGGAGTGTCTGGAGGAGATGAGGAACAGCGTCTACACTACTTGCTGACTTTGATGCCTCGCGCCACTGTGGATCCTCACCTCATGAATATTAATAAGTCGCTTCTTCGCCATAGGTGCTTTTTCTCTTGTTCTCCTCTGGCTCCACCCCTTTAGATCTCTTTATGTAGACCTGATAAAAGACAGAGAGGATAGTCTTTTGGGACTGAAAAGATATACACCTAGAAAGTGTCGCAGTCCTATTCTATGAAAAAAAGTTTACTCCCTTTTACATGACCTTCTAAAGTTAGGTTATTTTGAGAGTGAGTGGGATAAATTTGAATTTGCTTGAGCTTTGATTATCGATGTCTTACTCATTATAAATGCTGTCCAGTAAATGCAAATGCAAAAGATCCAAATGCAATAACTGAGTGTACTGCATCCTTCACACTAACAGTGACTTTGTAGCTACTTGTCGCTCTGGGTGGTGACCTGCTGCAAACGCAGGACTGTGTAGGTCTACAGCACGGAGAATAACTGAGAAAAGATCACGTGAGCTCTACTCTTATTGGCTGTCGCTCAAGAAAGTCGCTCTTCATTTGCATAACATTAAAAGATTCTCAATTTTGTTGCGTCGCTCAACACATCCTTTGGCCGCCATCGGTCGCTGTCACTTGAGTAGACGGAGGTTGCCCACTGGCTCAGCTGGGTCTCAATCCAGTGACATTCTTGCTGTGAGGCGACAGTGCTAACCAATGAGCAACTTGATTAGTGAAAAAGGAAAATATGTTTTTATAAAGAAATGCAACAATTAAGCAAAAGAACACATCATTTTAGAGGGAACCCAAATGTTTTTACTGCAAATACGAAATATCTAAGAGGAATGCAATAGTTTTGTCAGAAAAGGCAAATGTTTTGTGAGGGAATGCAAAGTGTCTCAGGGGAATGCAGCAGTTTTACGAGAGAATGCAAATTTTCTGGGGGGACCACAATACTTTTGCAAGAGAGCATAAACACATTTCTCCTATCTCATTTTATCGTCTTCCAACACTATGTCCCCTTAGGGGCTCTGTAATAACATGTACAGCCTTTCGAAAACATGTGGATTTTAATTACACGTCAACTTCAATGTTGAAAAGCGATAAAGAAAAGACATACTGTAGAATGAAGCAAAACATCCTTATATAAAGTTGTTTTTCCTACAAGCATTTCCTGTCTCTCACATCCCCAGTTCCTGTGACGGACGTTGGCCAGTGTTACTGTGAGACCCCGTGATGCTGCAGGATTTGGAACAGCTGCGGAGCCGGCAGGCTTTTTGGGTTGATTCCTGCTACTGTTTCGTGAAAACTGCATCAGACAGTGCGTAGGCACTCCTGTCTGCTCTCTTCCTCTCTTCTCTAACTCTTCTTAGCTATTCTCTTTCTGTTCCTAAAGAGGACCAGATGCAAAGAAACAAGCCAGCTTTCATCTTAGGCTCTCAGAAAGCCTTTCATCCCGGTATGAATGTGTGCGCGTGTGACAGAGAGAGATACATGCTAGATGTTTCTGAGCCATTTCCATCAAGATTTCAATTGTCATCATCAACGCTGTTACTTGCTGAACAGTCTGGATGAGAGAGACGTCAGACGAATACCCACAATCATCTCTTACATTTCAGAAGGACAATTTTCATTATCCTGAGAGTGCTTACCGTCTTTGCGCGCACATACACAGATACACACACCTGCAGTGGAGAGCTACTCAAAACCTTCCTGTTGCTGCAAACTACCTGCTTTGCCTAAAAGCATTGTGGGTAATTTCTGTTATTGTCTCTCACTTGCTATGTCTCACTTTCTGTCTCTGTCTTTCTCCCTGATTATCTGTATGTGTGTGTGTGTGTGAGTGTGTGTGTGTGTGTGTGTGTGTGTGTGTGTGTGTGTGTGAGTGCAGAAAGCTTGTTGAGATTGCAGTAGTCTGCCTGCTGAAGCAGAGATGAGGGGTGATCAGTGTACAGGCGTGTCACCGGTAAAATACCGGCACATAAGAGGGTTCTGATGAAAGGTTCTGGACCGGGCCCCACTGGCTTTGGTGTAGAGTGCTGGCAGGGTCTCTGGGGGCCCTCGCTTTGGGTTTTATCGCCTTGCTGGAGAGTGGAAAGCACAGGAAGAAGTATCTCACTCCAGACGAAATGTCTGTGCAAAAAAATTAAATGGATTCATCTAGCAGAAAATATAGGAGGTAGGTTGAAAGGTTATTAAGAGAATTAAGGGGAAGGTGGAAAGTGTAGTGGGATACTTAGGAAAAAGCTGGCTCCAGGATGCCATGTAGTTTGTATTTTTTTCCCCCTGGAAATATTTGTTTTATTCTGATGTTAATTGCATTCAGTAATTGCAGTTTACATTCTGCCCTCGCAGTTAGGTGGCTTCTGAATGCAAATTTGTGTGTGCCAAATGTTTCCCTGCGGACCTGAAATCACCTACACTGTGTTCATGTGGTGGCTACCCAGATCATCCCGAAAGTCACATAGCAGCATGCTAAAAAGCAATCAGAATGTTTATGAGAATGTATTTCTTTCCTGTGTCTGTACAGCATGCAATAAACATAGGCTCAGTTACTGAGAGCCTACTGTTCTCTATGGGAGTGTTTGGAATCTATGGAAAATATCTTGTCATTGCATTTTCACACTGATAAGAACAGGAAGATTGTAAAATCTGTATTCAAACCTGTAATAAAAACCAGATCATCTTGGAAACTGCATGACAAAATGGCAATACCCTTATATTGTGGTGAGTTTTACAACATTCTGCTCTCTCATTTCTACCAGAAAGACTTTAGGAGGCAGATAAACGTTTGAACATTTATTGTGAATTGTTTGCATGAATGCAAATTTGTTACGGTCCTTTCATAAAGTTCTTTGGCGTAAGCCCTGTCTATAGTGCAGAACTCTGGATGAGCTGGCAGATCCTGCCTGAAGATGAAGGCAGGTCGAAGCCAACCCCCTGAGTGGAGACGAGGCCGACCTGGTGGTGGTGGTGATAGTTGAGGATGGAGGGAAACTTCCGCAACGTCACCTGAGTACATCAAAACAGATTGTTATATATGGCTTGCTTGGTTGTTATAGGCTGACGAGATCATTGTTAAGAATGACGTGACATCTCAGTCTTCCTGGTAGAACTATAGCTAAAGCTTCCATTTCCTACAGAAGATGCCATTTTATCTTGCTTTATATAGTAACTACAAGTTTTTTAAAGAACCCCTAATATCTCTTTTTGCCTGTTCTCCAGTAGGGCCTTGGGAGCCAGTGAGTAATTATATTCTGATTATCCCCAAAGGATAGTAAAACTTGAAATCAGCAAGAGACTTGAGTCTTGTGATTTGGGCCTGTAAACAACCAAGCTGTAGAAACTGCACAGAAAATGAAGTCTAAGCAACACCACAGCAGAACACTGGTATCATGAAAACACACTTACAACACTGTAGGTTCCATCTGTAACTATAAGTATCTGTGCTCCCTTCTTTTGCCTGATCACCATTGGGACCTTGGGGGCCCTTTAAAGACTCAATTAAATGAATTATATTCTGACCTCTCAGTCTTTTTCCTTCTGTGTCTCATGGAGCCACAAGAAAGCATAAAGTTTGAGTTGTGGGGGGTTCTGCGATGGCGCTCTGTAAAGCTGAGCTGGCCCAATTCAGGCGGCACCCAGGGATCATAAATCTGCTCCTCGCGTCAGTGCGGCGATCAGCTTGTGGGCCCCTTTAGTCTCTCCCACCGTGTAGATGTGCAGGGAGTGGAGACGGAGAGCAGGTTTATTGCCTGCCTTATGGAGATTAGCTCCATCCCAAATGAGTCACTTATCCTATGCCTGACACTTTAGTGAAGATAAGCACTCTGTCTAGGGGACAGCAGCATTTGCACACTTTGATTTCACTGTAGCACTGCAGAGAAAAATGCTCACGAATGCGTAACACTGTTTACAGACTATTCTGAGAAAGCCTCTGTTGTTTTGAAATGTTAAATATTAGTATTGGTGTAACGTTAAGTTTTCTTTCCTTTTTTGCCAATTGACAAATCAGTCCCCATTGTAAGTTGACTTTCTTATTTCCAAAAGTTAGTTGTTCAATGCAGGCTCATTCTGAAATTGCACCGCTGTATACACTTATGTAGATCGTGAAATACGTCCCAGGAGGGACGTTTGTTTGCAGTTTTTGTTTTCGCAAATCCACCAGAAGCCGCTGTAAGCCGCTGTCTATGCTTTTTGAGATCTCAAATATCTCCCATGAGTGCCATTCGCACCTGCTGTTCTCACGTAAATCCACCAGAGGTCGCTGTCGACTGACTGACTGACTGACTGACCGATCGACTGACTCACCCTACTTTTTTCCCCAAACCAATAGTGTTTTAAAAAGCATTGATTGATCTGCCCACCCACTGTCCTATTCCCAACTGACAGTTTTAAAAAACAATCCAGAAAAGCCTTGATTTTTACGATGCTTTCAAAATTTACCACATTCTAACTCTGTTATTTACTTGTTTATTCATTCTTGTTGGCTTAGTTCCTTTATTAATCCAGGGTCGCCACAGCGGAATGAACCACCAACTTATCCAGCAAGTTTTTACGCAGTGGATGCCCTTCCAGTCGCAACCCATCTCTGGGAAACATCCACACACACATTCACACACACACTCATACACTACGGACAATTTAGCCTATCCAATTCACCTGTACCGCATGTCTTTGGACTGTGGGGGAAACCGGAGCACCCAGTGGAAACCCACGCGAACGCAGGGAGAGCATGCAAACTCCACACAGAAATGCCAACTGAGCCGAGGCTCGAACCAGCGACCCAGCGACCTTCTTGCTGTGAGGCGACAGCACTATCTACTGCGCCACTGCTTCGCCTACTTGTTTATTTATATATTTATTTTTTGCCTTCGGTTTTTGTCTTACCTACTTTCTGGAACCGTTCTCTCCTCTCTACATCTTTAGTCCAGCGAAGTATGCGGTGAGCCACTGGACAAACTGGTAACTGCGGGAAAGATACAAATGGAGATAAGCGGTCAGCTGGTAACCGCGAAAAGGAATGACGTCATATCGTCCCTTAGCATTCATTTAAAAAGATGAAATGCAGTCATACATACTTCTGGATACATAAATCGTGATCTCCAGAAATGTATATAGAGCTACGATTTCAGAATGAGCCTATGTTGCAATTAACAGTTTCTCTTTCTTGATGACATCCTGCATGCCATTCAAGGTAAAAAAAAAAATATATATATATATATATATATATATATATATATGATTGGTCAGAAATGTTTCTTGTCCACTGCTCAACAAGAATTCAAAGAATCAAAATTCACAATACTATTATAACTAACAAAAATGTTATGTAGTCAGAACTCCTGAAAGTATTATTTATACAAGTTTATCTTCTTAAATTTTTACTATTTTTAAAATCAATACATATTTCTGCTCTGCCTCTGAAAAAGCAATATTATTGAATGACATTTTTTCAGCCCCTCCCCCTATTCTGGCATACGACACCCTTATTTTACAGTCTAATCAGTTACCATTGGTTAAAGTCACTGTATTGTATTGAATCAACATCAAATTATAGAATTAACTGTTTGACTAACAGTTTAACACCATTTCTTGTTGACTTAAAATGCAGTTCCACCACTCAGTCTGTTTTAGAAAAGGTGTAAACAAACATTCTCGGTAAGCAGCTTGGCAAATAGTAACACTACAGATATCTCTTGAATGGCCAAATGAAAAAAAAAAGTGACCCACTCCTGGGAAATGAAATATATGGACTCGCAGGTGGAAAATCCTAACCCCTCATTCCCCCCAAGGACCCAGTCCTAACCTGCCTCTCTCGGTAAATGAAAAGACCCTTTCTCTCTGCTCAGCACTGATGGAGAGATATGCTTGTCGCTGCAGACCAGGATATAAACTGGCAATCCTCGCTCACGCTCATCACTTTAAAACCTATGAAAATGGAGGATCAGAGCTAATCTCCTCCACCCACTAATAGCGCTGCGTTTGATTGGATAATCTGTCAAGCTGCAGATAAGCTCAGCTCTTTCTCTGACTGAGGGAAGAGGATGTGAGACAGCTCATAATTCCGACCCGGAGCTAAAAAGTCACTCCTCTCCCCTTAACTCTTCCAGTCCACACTAGCTTATTTCCCTTGGTGTGATCGGTTGTGACTTACAAGATTCATAAAATTAGCATATAAACCATTGTTTTTGTCTTCTAGTGTTTTTTTGTAGAGCAAAACATCACGAGTTGCACACTCCAAATGGCATCACGTCCAAAACATAAAAACCCGTGCATAATTTTCAAAACAGTGTTTTACAAAAATATGTTTCAGGTTTAATATTGTTCTTTTCCAAAGTGCTTGAACATGTTCTTGGTTTTCGTGTGATTTTGTGCATTTTTAATTGCTAATTAGGGTATGTTTGCAACACATTTTTGCACTAGAAATGATAAGGTTTTCTTTTTCGTGTAGAAATAAATGTGTTGTCAAAGCAATCCCAGTGTATGCGAATCTTCAAAAATTACGGTACAACTGATTTGTTATGAATGCCAGGCCACTTGATGGTGATGTTGCACAGTATCTTTGTGTTGTGGAAACAAATTGCTGTTGTCATCCATTGTTGTTTCATTGTCAAGTACTCGTACCTGCTTTTGTACATACACATGGCATTACTATTTTGCAAAATCTAATTTGCAAGTGGCTAATTTGTACGAATTAGATGTCGAATTCGAATTGAATGTTATTTGTACTGAAATACATTATTAAAAAAAAGGCATTAGCCACGGTCACACTGCTCTTTTCGCTCTATAGACTTCCATTCATATGCATGCAAATGCAGCAGACCAGAAACGCAAGCTTGTGCGACAAGTTTCACAATTTCGCTGAGTTGTAAAGTACAAGCTTAGTGAACTCTAACCTGTGAAATTGCGTCATGTGATTGCATGAGACCAATAGAAAATCAAAACGTGACCTCTGTGTTCAGAAATGTAAAATATTGAGCAATTGTTCATTTTTATCACCGTCTAATCTTATTGTTTTATCCCGCCTCTTTTTGCATCGATGTACGACAGAATTTTGCTAGCGCAAACTGACCATGGCTATACCCCTAACCCTACCCCTCATTGCATTTGAATGCAATACATTGCTACACTATTGGCATTATAACAAGGTTAATTCATGCCTGCCAAATTTTGCCTACATTTAATTATTTTGAGTCTACCTTCACTCACCATCATTGCACAAAAGAGCATTTTTAAACTGATTTGTTGTTGATAAGTGAATACAGTCGAAAGCAGCCTTATTTATTATGTGTTCCATAGGGGTGATTTAGGGCCACAACAAATCTTGTTTATTCTTTTGAATATCAAACTATTCTTGGAGCCATTGTACTTGTATGTGGCACATGTGCCTTTCTCGATCTCTGTAGGTTTCCTAATCCTGTCAGTTTGGCCTTGTTAGTATGGCTTCTGTCTGAGCAATCAGGGCTTATTGTTGGAACAGGCTGAACGTGAGCACCTGCTCTTAACCTGGCTGGAATATAAATGAGGGATTTAACATAGCCGTTCAAGTGGCTTCTGTTCTTCTGATATCCCCAGTCGTGTCTTTCACGAAAGGCCCAGTCGGCTCCCGCATGAGCAGTGAAACCCACCTGCCCGCGGACTGCTCTGGTTTCTGGCTGCCGGCCATCAGTCACGTCTGGAGAACTGAAGCGATGTGCTAATGTCTCCCCGACAGATTTCCCTACTGAAGCTCATTTGGGGTTTGCTCACGCAGCGGGAGGACAGGAAGGCTTGGAGAAATGAAAGATGGAAGAGATGGAGAAAGGCAGACATGTTGGAGCAACAAAGAACAATTAAAGAGATAAAAGGAGAAGCAGCTATAAATGAATCAGTGGAAAAAATATTAAATGTTTATTTGAATGCCAATTTTACATGATTATTATTATTATTATTATTATTATTATTATTATTATTATTATTATTATTATTATTATTATTATTATTGGCTGCATTTTACACCAGTAAGACCAGCAACAATAATGAATGAATGAATAATATTATTAGTAGTGTTAATGTCAGTTTGTGTATATTATATTATATTATATTATATTATATTATATTATATTATATTAAAAATCCATGTCAATAATTAAGTTTTTTTTAAATAACTAATTAATTTAATGCTTTTTATGAAGTGATCTTGTAGTTTAAAAAAGAGGAAGGATGTTCATCCAAATGACAAATTGTATGTAAAAATACCCTTGATTCTAGCAGTCCACTGGATCTTTCAACATGTTGATCAAAGTCAAAATGGCACAGTCTTCGTAGTTAGTGCACTAATTAGGCTGTATAAATTAACTGTCATTATTCCATCCCTTTCAATTTGCATTAACATGAAGAGCGCACTTGTTCTGTGACCCTGCACTTGTCCTGTCTTTCTACCCACTGCCCTGCTCTTGTTCTCATTTTTGTTCTAATAGACCTTAGTCAGAGTTGACGACAAATGTAATTTGACAGGAATGAAAATGAGGACGTGAGGGATGGGAGTGTAGATTGTTGAAGAAATCGTATTGTTTTAAGGTCTTGGCATAAAATATTATGTAGTGTGCAGATTTATGGAGTGTGTAATCTAATAAGAGTAAATCATAAGTAATAGACCATTCACCACAAGCTGGGCTGTTTGGCCAAGCAGAGAAGAAGCATCTGACCAATGAGAACAGAGTAAAGCTTTTTCACCAATCATAATAAAATACAGAAATTTGACCAATCCAGGTACAGCAGAGCCATCTGACCAATCAGAGTAGAGCAGCACCATCTGACCAATCAAAGCACAGTAGAAACATCTGATCTAGGTAGAGACATCAGAGGCATCTGACCAATCAGTGTAGAGTACAGTATTGTAGAGGCATCGAATTGAAGCCAGGTACAGCCATTTGACCAATCAGAGTAGTGTACAGTAGAGCCATCTAATTAAAGTAAAGTTTACCCACCTGATCAATCATTGTAGAGTACAGTAGAGTCATCTAATTAAAGCAGAGCCATCTGACCAATCAGAGTAGTGTACAGTAGAGCCATCTAATTTAAGCAAAGTAGAGCCATCTGACCAACCATTGTCGAGTACAGTAGTGTCATCTAATCAAAGCAAAGTAGAGTAATCTGACCAATCAGAGTAATGTACAGTAGAACCATCTAATTAAAGCAAATTAGAGCAATCTGGCCAACTAAACCTAATCAGAGCTATCTGACCAATAAGAGGAGAGCAGTGCCATATGACCAATTAGAGTCAAGTAGAGTCACCTGACCAGACCAATCGAAGTAGAATAGTGCCATCTGACCAATCAAAGTAGAGTATAGCCATCTGGCCTGACCATTCAGTCTAAAATAGTGTCATATGACCAATTAGAGTAGAATAGATCCATCTGGCCTGACCAATCAGTGTAAAATAGGGCTATGACCAATCAGAGTGGAGTAGAGTAGAACCATCTGATTACCAATTAGAGTAGAATAGAGCCATTTGACCAATCAGAGTAGAGTAGAGCAGAGCCATCTAACCTGACCAGTCTAAGTTGAATAAGGCTATATGACCAATCAGAGTGGAGTACAGTAGAACCATCTGACTTGACCAATCAAAGCAAAGTACAGCCATCTGATCTATGAACCCTAGTAGACTCATCTAACCAATCAAAAAAGAACCATTACACCAATAAAAACAGAGTAGAACCATCTGGCCAATTAAACCTTTGTACAGCCATCTGACCAATCAGAGCAAAGTAGATCTGACTAATCAGAGTAGAGTGCTCCATCTGGCCAATTAAAGCAAAACAGAGCCATCTGACCAATTGGTAGAGTAGAGTAAGCTCATGGAAAGGAGGAGAAGAGTTTCTGACACTGTGAGAAAAGAGGCAATGCTGCAGTTTGTAACGAGAAAAATCAATGTTTTTGACCTTGGACGGGATGCAAACCCATTATAGGAGACCTCCAAAAGTTTAAACATTTCACAATATTTTTGCGCATTATTTCTACACTCAGACATAACGCCCCTGCAGTTTACTTGTGTTTCTTGCTCTCTGTCTGTGCCGCATCTTCAGTAGTGTGGGGGTTCAAAGGTGTCAACAAGCTATCAGGTGCTTTACTTTAACAACCTCAATCAGATGCTTCACTAGCCGTATCTGTAAAGTCTCCGTTCCTCAGTGTGTTTAACTGTCCAGCAATGCAGACGCGAGGCACGCTAAATTTCACATTTGATGCGAGTTCAACAATTATCTGTAATCTCTCTTCGGCTCTGGCCAGAAAGCACTTATCTCAGTTGAAGTCTGTTTCGGTTCAATTGTCTGCATTAGAGTGCAGCAAACAGTATTGAACTCTTGACTGCATTACCCTTGATCTAGATAAGTGCCAAGCATGAAACAAAAACGACACCCACTGTCTTTATCAGCCCGGGATGAGGCGGGTGGTAAAGAGACCAGTGGAAAAAAGCGAATTAGCTGGCTATCTGATGGTTTACGGGAGTG
This sequence comes from Danio rerio, assembly GCF_052040795.2. Taxonomy (NCBI): domain Eukaryota; kingdom Metazoa; phylum Chordata; class Actinopteri; order Cypriniformes; family Danionidae; genus Danio; species Danio rerio. The sequence goes on from NC_141024.2 coordinate 11,003,878, forward strand.
TAAAAAACAGCATGAGGCCGTATTTATTTATTTAACAAATTTATGTGATCTCATTGTGCATGATTTATCCATGCACAAAAAAATTTAAAAAATAGGGACAGGGAATGTTTGCTACTACAACATTATCATTTTTGATTCTGATTGGCCAGTCAACAATTTTAGTAATATTTCTTTAGCCAAAAAAAAAAAACTGTGACAACAACAAGGATAATAAATAATAATAATAATAATAATAATAATAATAATAATAATAATAATAAAATGTTCACTTAAACAATAATAACTTGAAAAAATACATTTAATACTTTAAATTTACTTTTATTGAAAAGTATTTTTATTGAAAGTTAATTTTCATTATTGCTCTATAATTAGAAAAATTATGTATATTAAACTGACAAAATGATTAAAATAAATATGTAATATTTTTTATTGATTCATTTATTGCTACTATATAAATAAATAATAAAGTATTATGAATATTTAAAAAATAACAAATGATCAATTCAGTCTAAATACACTTTATACACTCATCGGCCACTTTATTAGGTACCCCTGTCCAACTGCTCGACAGCAACTCAATGCATTTTAGACATGGTCAAGTTGACCTGCTGCAGTTCAAACCGAGCACCAGAAAAGGGAGGAAGCTGGATTTAAGTGACTTTGAACATGGCATGGTTGTTGGTGTCAGATGGGCTGGTCTGATTTCAGAAACTGCTGATCTACTAGACATTTCACCCACAACCATCACTAGGGTTTACAGAGAATGGTCTGATAAAGAGAAATCTTCTAGTGGGTGGCAGTTCTTTGGGGCCCAAATGTTCACTGTACTTAATTGGCCTCCACAGTCACCAAAACTCAATCCAATAGAGCACTTTTGGGATGTGAGCCAACAATTCTGCAGCAACTGATGCTATCATGTCAATTTGGGCCAAAATCTCTGAGGAACATTTGCAGTACCTGCTTGAATCTATGCTATAAAAGGTTAAGGCAACCTGGTACTAGTAAGGTGTACCTAATAAAGTGGCCGATGAGTGTAAATGTACTGTCATTATGTCTGTCATTGCATTTCATGGCCCCTTCTTATAAAATCATAAAATACCCAAAAAAAAATATAAATATCAAAAGCAGAATGAAATAAATCATTTAACAATAAAATATTATATAATTTAATCAATTTGTTTAGAAATCATTAGATATAATGCCTCAATTTACTGCCAGGTAAAACTGCAAAATATATATCAAAACGTTACACCTACACCTTCTTGTTCATTGAATTCTTATACTTCTCTAAAATGTCATATAATATGTTCTAGAGCATTAGAATTTGTTTGACGTAGGAGCCTATTCAAACTCTTTAATTAGCAGAAAATGTCGGTATACATTTGCCCCTTTAGTGCATCTCAGTAGTCACTGCCATTACAGGATTAAATCATAGCCTACATTAAGCCTTCACTATCCTGACCGACCGTGTCCTTCACTCCCAATTATCATGTGATCTCTGGTGGACTTGTAAATTATTCAACACTTCATGTAGTAAGCCGCTGCCGTTTACTTTTGGTAATAGCATGCAGTGAAAATTGTTTTATTAGCTTTCTCCGCATGCGCGCGTTTAATGCTTTATATTTTATGCATTGTGCTTTCGCCGTTCAGCTAGAATGAACATTTAGGTCTTTATAAATGTTACACGAGCTCTTTTCCCTGCCTCTTTTAATATTCAATGTTTACAAAGCAACACATGTCAGTGTATGCACATGCATGGATGTTTGGGTGTATTTCTATACATTTTCTTCTTCCATCTACCAAGAAACATACATATGAAGTTTTCCCCACCCCGAGAGCTGTTTAAAGTGGAGAAAAGGAAAGTAAAGAGGTTATGTGGTAAATATTAGTTTGCTTGAACTGTAAAAGCTTGACGTGTTTACTAAATTTAAAACCAATTTAAATATATAAATTCACACTTAATATTTCTTTTTAATTATTTATTTCATTGTAATAATTTCATTTATTACATTTATATTTAATTGTTTTATAATTTAAGTGTTTTGCCTAAATGTTATAATTTATGTAATTTATACACTACCTGACAAAAGTCTTGTCGGCTGTCAAAGTTTTAGGAACAACAAATAATAACTTGACTTCTGGTTGATCATTTGGTATCAGAAGTGGCTTATATGAAGGGCAAAAGCCTCTAGATTATACTTATTTTATCAAAATATAATATGATCATCCCTTTATTTTGAATTATTTAATTAGGACAGTAAGGTCTGACTTTGCTTAGACAAAAGTCTTGTCACTTAACAAAAATAATGTACAGTATTGACCTTATTCTAAAATGCGGAAGTGCGCCTGTTTTCGCGATTGTCTTAGAACTTCCGATTCAGTCGCCTATGGGAGAAATGACTAGGAATAATAAACGGCAGAAAACGGTCAAACTACTTGCTCTACAAACAAATGTTTGCATGGCTATACAGACCAAGTAGAACAATATAATAAGGAAATATCAATTTGCAACATCAAACAGCGAAACAAGCAGTTTTAAATGTCTAAAAATGAATGGAAGTAAATGAGACCGGAAGTCTAGAGCCAAAAAGATTCAAATGGCAGCGCCCCCTCATCGGCGAAGAATAAGGGGAATAGAGTTTAAAGGCGTGGTGCAGTGGAAAAAGAGTCTATATTGTTTATGACTCCTATGAGTTTGGAGGACTGCATCCATACATCTCCGCGGTGACTCATATAATGTATTAATAAAGTCATCTGGAATGGCAAAGAAAGCGTTCTTGCAGGACTCCCAGAGTTCATCAAGATTCTTTGGATTCATCTTCAATGCCTCCTCCTTCATCTTACCCCAGACATGCTCAATAATGTTCATGTCTGGTGAGTAGGCTGGCCAATCTTGGAGCACCTTGACCTTCTTTGCTTTCATGAACTTTGATGTGGAGGCTGAAGTATGAGAAGGAGCGCTGTCCTGCTGAAGATTTTGCCCTCTCCTGTGGTTTGTAATGTAATGGGCAGCACAAATGCCTTTATATTGCAGGCTGTTGATGTTGCCATCCACTCTGCAGATCTCTCGCAAGCCCCTATAATAAATGTTACCCCAAACCATGATTTTTCCTTCACCAAACAGTGGAGTTCAACAGATGCAGTTCAACAGATGATTCATCTAAAAAATCTACCATTTGCCATTTTTCCAAATTATGAACTAGAAGTCAAGGTATTATTTGTCCCCCTTACAACTCAAATCGACGACAAGACTTTTGTCAGGTAGTGTATATAATTATATATAGATTAGATATAGATTTTAAGCATAAATTCTGATCTAGTTTTGTTTTTTGACTTAAATTTATTGTGTTTTAAGTCAACATGGTTATCAGCAATGATATACACCCATAGAGTACATAAACGTATACATACAGGCATACTGTACACAAAAACATACACATATACATACAGAAACCTTTTAGTGATTAACTATAGTATAAAAATGAAAAGTGTGTCTAAAATATATGTAAAACAGGTTAAACAAATAAAGTAATTCATTGTCACATAAAACTCTTAAGATGTCTTAATGGTTTCTCCCAAGTACATAATTATATTAGATCACCTAAGTTTCAATAATGGCGATCAAACTTTCATGTGTTCAATTCCAATAAAGAATATAGATTTAGACCGTTACATATATAGACCGTCCATATTACATTTTCCACACCCAGAGGGCTGTTTAAAATGGAGAAAAGGAAAATCAAAAGGCTGTGTGTTAAATATTATTCTGCTTGAACTGTATACGCTTGACATGTTTACTTGAAGAACAAAAAAAACGACGAAACGCTACTCCTGTGCAACCAAGTCAGCCAATTACAGGCCAAACTCCCCAGAGAAAGAGCAGTTAGCTGGAATTTACCTTCTTTTTGCTTGATTGCGCCATCTAGATATGTGAAATTATATCTTTCCAGAGCTGCTCCGGGGTAAAGATAGATTGCATATTCTCAGTTGGAGGAACAGAGGGAGAGAGTGAGAATAAGATTTATAATGCTGCACATGGGAGAAGGTTTCTTTTTTTTATTCATGCATTGATTCCCAACACTGAGAGATTCAAAACAACAGTTGGTGCTGAATTCATATCATCCCTCTTCAGATCAAGGCTGAACTGAGAGCCTGATGTAAAACATTGTTTTGTGAGATTAGTGCAGATAGATTTTTTGAATGCGTTTTTGGTTGGGAATAGACCTTGAGAGGTTTGATTCATTTTGGTTAATCGATTCGAATTCGTGAATTTGTTTGAGTCATCACTTTAAAGTGTTCACAAAATATGCTTGGAAAACTATCAAAATAAGTGCTTATGATAGATAGATAGATAGATAGATAGATAGATAGATGGATGGATGGATGGATGGATGGATGGATGGATGGATGGATGGATGGATGGATGGATGGATGGATGGATGGATGGATGGATGGATGGATGGATGGATAGTTGGGATGTAACAGTATACAGTTAGCTTACAGTTCAATACATACCTTGATTTTTTAACATGGTTTTCAGTTCGGTTTGGTTCCGTTCTGATGGCTTGACACATAAGTGTTTTGTTATGCTTTTTATGCTTCTATGCTTAGTCAATAGGACCAGTAAGAGGTTAAGGGGAAAAAAATAAAAACGATTTATTGCAATAATCCATTATTATACTTCAAAGCCAAAAAAAAGTACACTAGTTCCTAGTATAATAATAAAAAATTACCACTGAAATCTCACAGCTGCTGGGAGCCTATGTACAAACTAGGGAACACATTAATTCCTACTATTTGAAAACAAACATACATGTTAAGTTAATAAACATAAATTGACTATTTCAAATAAACCTATTTGTACTTAAGAAAACATAAATAAACCATCTTAACTAAACTTAACACGGTCTTTGTTTTATTATGTGTCTTTCGGAACCGGTTGGGTATGTTTGCTGAAGAGATTCTGCGAGGGATTGTTGTTTTTTGGAGGACTTTATTACCTTCTCTGCTATCCTCCCTTCAGACAGTGATATTGCTGGTTGATGGCGCCACAGATGTGCAGTCATGTTGGAAGTGTTTCCGTTTGAGTAGGCTATACATCTAACCGAAATGTCCCCACACCGCGGATTTGAAAAACACTGGCAATTTCTCGTACTGTTGCCTTACTTCACCGCCGCTCGCCATGTTAAAGAGTCGAATGATGGTTAAGCTACCTGCTACCCCTAATTTTAGAGCATAGTGATTGAATATTAACTCACAGGGAGGAGTTTCCTTAACTCCAACTTACAAGGACTACATAAAGAAGTCAATGCTTTATTGTAAATGTACCACTCAATGATGTTGCACTACTTGTTTCCTTTAACCCTAAATACCTCTTTTACACAACATCTTGCACAATATTGTTTTGTCTTAGGTAAAAGTACTTGCATAGTCTTTTTTAGGGTATTTGTATTGTTAAGTGTGACATCACACAAGAGGCTTCCGGATCCAAGCGCTCTATCAAACTGTATGGGAGACTCAATAAATGGTAATAATTAACATTTACAAAGCGATGTAATAATACTTTCTAATTGCAATAAACCCAGCAGGCACACAGCGTCATAAGATGTTAATATTAGGTTAGATTTATGTCAACACATCAGGTGACCAATATTCAATGTCTAGCTAGTGTCTATGGACAACGATATTTTGACGTTCATTAACGACGTCAAATTGTGTTGATATTTGGTTGATTTTAGGTTGTTTTGGAAAGTGACCAAAATTCAATGTCTGATAGATGTCACTGTTATAAAGCCAGTCAATGTCAAGGTGTAACTTGAGTAGATGTTGATATTTGGTTGATTTTAGGTTGGACCTTAGACATTGATGTTGCCCTGATGTTGGCTTCTGACATCAACCCAATCTTCATTTCCAAACAAATCCAACGTCCCGTCGACGTTGGGGTACAACGTTAATATGACGTCCATATATCCTTCCATACTTCACAACTTAACAATCGGATAGTATTTATAGTGCACTGTATGTATAGTTAGTTCAGTTGGATTACCACTCTGGTATGTACCACTAGCCACTATAGTTAAGATTACCGCTCTGGTATGTTAGTACATATAGGTTTAACATAGCTCTTACATCCAGGATTGTTTTATTTTTTTTTTTATGATTATGTTTATCAATGTAGCACTGACATCTAGACACTGTGTGTCCATGCATGTAGCCAAAAAACAATAAAGCTATATTTGACTTGACTTTATAAGCAATATAAGCTATATAAGTACACACATGTGACACATTTAAGTTAATGATAACAAAACTTGTATCTTTTGAACTATTCCCATTAAGCTATTTACAAAAGCAGTTTATGAATCAACAAATGCGTCATGCATTCACAAATCAAACATCAATACAATGGATGAGAATGGAACCGAAATCACCAAGAGATGTTTGAATGTGTTTTTGTATATTTCCCCGACGTCTTTAGATTCTAGTTCATTCCATCAGTGAGTCCTTAGTGTTTAATTATCCAGCTTATGGAAAGCCCTCCGGATTCCTACAAACTGGCCCTTCATCTCCCAAACACAACACACACACACACACACACAACCACCCTGGAGACATTTACTAACCCTCACATACGCCAGCCCATATTAGTATGCAAGAGTGTTTGCGGAAGAGAATGTTTCCATGGCTAGAAGGAATCTTTAGAAACATAAGCTCTATTTAACCAGCCATTAAACCTTGATGAGCACAAATACAGTCGCCCTCAGCTACACCGTGTGGAGAAAAAAAATACGACACGGGTGTGATAAATGAGTTTAGAGTAAGTTTACATGGTGTTGAAAGAAGTCAGATTTTGATGGTAGTTTTTTTCAAATCCATTTTTTCAATTCATCTGTCCAGACTTTCAGTCCAACGTGAATGCAAAGAAAAGGCATCAGTCTTTTCAAGTACAGGTGCAGAACGAGCGCTAAGGATCTTTCTTTTGAATGAACTGAAATAAGATGTGCTCGAAGAAGAAAAGGCGTCTCTTTTATCAGTCCCAACGTGATAGAAAGCTCACCGCTGAGAGAAATAAAACATACACAGATAGAGAACCCACTGTCTTTGTCCCACCCTTGGCGTTGCCTGGTTTTGTGAGAACACACTGTGTCAATGTGCTTGTTTCATCAAAAGGGATTGGTGCTGCTCATGTGGGCAAAGGAGATTAGTTTTGGACATTTTGCTTTGTGTTGCCAAGCATTACAAGAAACACATGTGGAAAGCCAGTGTAATCTGTCTTTAATTTTCAAAAGCTTTTTAAAAAAGAGAGCTCTGATAGAATAATGAATGGGTTTATGATTATAATCGAAGATATTTCAGTAGGTTATAATGGTGTCTTGTTTATGCTGAGTCATGTTGTCTCATATAAACAGACACATGACTGAGTAAAGTCTTATTTATTCTTATTTCACCCACTGTGACAGGAAAAGTATGTCTATCTGTTTGACATGTAAAGGATCCTGTGACGGTTTTATTGACATCTTGCACTTTACATCTTCCTTTCAGTTCCATACTTAGATGTCGTTTTATCAGCAACTTTATATTTATACTTTTATTACAGGCACAGGGGTTGTTTATTATCATACACAGGGAAATAACCAAATGAAGCCATTTTAGGAAGTAGAGTTCTTGGTTGTTATGATTTTGCAGATGGATGGATGGATGGATAGAAAAAGGACCCAGGAATTGGTAGATAAGTACTGTACATGATTGGTTGGATGGATGGATTGATACAGTTTTTAGATGGATTTGTCTAGTACATGGATTAATAGAATGATTGATATGCAACAAAATGAACTGATGAATGGATGAGTGGATAAATAGAAAGATTGATAAACAAATGGATATATGACATTGTTGGGAAGATATTTTTATGGATGGATGGATGGATGGATGGATGGATGGATGGATGGATGGATGGATGGATGGATGAATGGATAGACGGATGGAACGAGAAGGATGGATGGATGGATGAATGGATGGATGGATGGATATTAGTTTATGGACTAATGGGTTGATGGATATGCAGATGGATGTACGGTGAATTAATACACAGAAGATAAACCAATAGATGAATAAAGAGGTTTGCTATATACTTTATTAATAAATAATATATGGATGGTGAACTATATATAATATATGAACTATATATAATATATGATGGTGAACATGGTTGGGTACACTGAATAAATGGATGAGGTTTGGTTGGTTGGTTGGTTTGTTGCTTGCTTGGTTGGTTGCTTGGGTGCATTACTTTGATTGAATGGATGAATGGATAAGTATATAGATAGACAGACAGACAGATTAATGGATGGATAGCCATATATGTAGATGCATAGATATTAAGATATACTTGTAGATGCATACATAGCTCAAAGCATGGATAGATGTTTTAAAATAATAGATGGATTGATGGATGGATGGATGGATAGGTTGGTTAGGTTAGTTAGGTAAGTAGATACATTACATGGATGAACAGATAGACAAATAGATGGATTGAATGGATAGATAAGTAAATAGATAGACATACATATTATTGGATGGATAGCCATACACTGTATGTAGATGCACAGATATCAAGCTATACATGTAGATGCAAGGATGGACAGATGTTTAGAGCAATAGGTGAATGGATTGATGACTGGATGGATCAATAGATATATCTATCCTGTTTTTATGACATGTTTGTTTTCAATAAAAAATATATTTTTTAGTTTCAGACACAACCAAAGATCCCCCTTAATTCCCTTCAGCAATCTCTCGCTCCTCTAGGAACAACCAGTGTGTCTTAGAGTTTACGCGGGACACCGGATGAACAAAATTGCCTGCGTCAGGCGATATTGAGTGGGCCACAATCATAGTCTGATTCGGGTCCTTCTGGCCCTCTGATCAGGATCTTCCTTTACGAGGCACAGATCGATGTGTCTGGCTGTGTCTCCGGGTCGCCTGCGTTTCGTGTCTGCCTGGCTCAGAGTTGTGGATCCGCTCCATAAACCGCTGTTTGATAGAAGCAGGGGTGTAAAATGAAAACGCTTTCTCTCTTATTCACTCTCCATCTCCGTTATATTCCTCTATAAATGACACAGCTTGTAGAAAGAGGCCCTTATTACTCCAATGATGAACTAAAACCCATGATTAGGGTTCATTTTCACGGCCCCAAAGGAGCCACAGCTTGTAAAGACGTCTGAGTTTCATTTTGTTTTATAGCGTGTCGTCTGCTGGGTTTGTGGCTTGAAGCCCCGAGAGCACTGTAATCCTTTTTTTTTTCAAAGATATGCTATCAACAGAAAGTGAATTTAGAAAGTTACAGAATTAGGAATCATACGCTATTTCCGACCCACGTTCCCCTGGCTGATGTGGTGAACTTTTGTGTGTCACTTTAAAATGCACTGTATTATGCATTGAGTTATTTTGAATTTCTTAGTATGTTTGTTGTTTGTTTCTGTCTGAATTCATAACCTATATAGTGTGTTGTGAAAGTTAAAGCATAATTGCGAACTAGATTGAAACGAATTTAGCAAATGCATCACGTTGTTTTGTATAGTGTTACTAAGTCTTTTTACATGTATAGTAATATTTTATTTAATATAATTTGACTATTTTTTATTTTAAAAATGATAAAAACAAACTATTGATAAGCTTTTTGTACTTTTATACTGTTAATTTTGACAATCTTACACTGTTTAATACTTATAACACTGATAAAATACTTTATTTTTTGTCAGTTTGGTCTTCATCATTATTTATGAAAGATACTGTATGGATGGATACAGTTTCTGGATGTATGTTTGTTGATGGATGGATAGATGGATGGATGGATGGAACCAATGATCAAGGAAAATAATCATGTCCTAGTCTGATATCAAGAAGCGCATTGAAATTGTTTTGTGACTCTCTCTTTGTATTGACTATTCTCTCATTCCCCCACCCCCTCCCCAAATCAATATTCTGTTAAGTGCTATAAATGAAGCGTCTTTATTAAGAGTAGATTCTCACAAGCACCTTATTACACATCTCAGTCACACGTGGGTGTTAAAAAAAGAGAGACTAAAGCTAAACACCCCCGAGGCCGTGTTTGACAAGAGCGAGACGAGAGAAAGTGTCAGACAAGCCAACCACAGACTTGATCCCCGTATCTCTCTATTCTCTTTTCTCCCTAAGTAAATGACACTACATTCCCCCTGATGCAAGTTAGAGACACAGGTCAGAGCTGTGAAGGAAGTGCTCTGTCTTAATCGTGTCACACATCACCCTTGTTGAAACAGAGAGTTGAGTGAGACACATATAAATGAAGATACTCTAACCTGCTTTTGTCATGCTGTTATTAAATTTAGTCAACATTTATTTTCATATGATAAAATGAATGCTCTAAGATTATTGTATGTAAGGTAATTCCTTACAATTAGGTTGTATTAGTTAATATTAGTTATGACATTTATTATTTTATGAGTTTACTGCTGTATTCATATTTGTCCATATTTAAATAAAGCTGTAAATTTATTAGTTTTTCAGTTTGCATATTTTTTTAAGGTTACATAGAATTAGATACAATTAAGGAATACATACAATTAAGGAAAAAATTATTAATAATATTAATATTAATATTAATAATAATAATAATAATAATAATAATAATAATAATACTTATTATTATTATTATTATTATTATTATTATTATTATTATTATTATTATTATTGTTGTTATTATTATTATTATTATTATTATTATAAATATTAATACTTAATAATAATAATAATAATAATAATAATAATAATAATAATAATAATTCATGATAATAATAGTAATTATTAATAATAATTTCATTAAAATAAAATAATGAGTAAATTGGGATGAAATAAAAATAAATAATAATAAATAAAATACTACAAATAAAAAATAAATGCATGAAAACAAATGTTGAAAAATCAAGAATGAAATAATGAAATATAATATAAAGTCGTTCATTGTTAGTTCTTGTTAACGTAACGTGGATTATCTAAACATTATATAATATTATAATATTATTCATGTTTATATATCTAAATCCGCTCATTTTAATTTAACTATTTAAATCTCTCCCTTTGCCATTGCTCTCAAAGCTAATTTGTGATATATTTTAAGCGTTGTCAGTTACATTATGCGAATGAGTGGCATTTTCCATTGTCAAACATGATATGATATACTTTTATATGCCATGTTTGAATATGCAAATGAAGTTGGAGAGCTACTTTGGAGAGGAAAATTATCATGTGGGTTCAAAGAGTATAATTGACCATTCATTTGATGCGTCTTTTAAGCTTGACAGCCCTTGGTCACTACATGCTTTCAATGAATGAAAAAGAGCAGTGCTAAGATAATGTGGCTAATATATAGATATTCTAAAGGTTCATTTTTGGATTAATGGTTTCTCTTAATCCACAGTGTTCGGGATAAGTTATGTAAGACATTAAACATTCTTACTTTTTCAAACTTTTAATTAATTCCTAATTAAATGTAATCGTGTCGATGTGTTGCTTGGAATTATTAAAGGGATAATTCACCCAATAATGGAAATGTAGTGTTAACTTCTTACTCTCAGGGCATACGAGATGCAAGTGATGTTTTTTTCATCTTCAGTAGAACGTTAAAGACATTTTTAGCTGACACTGTGGTCATAACTTCAACATTACTCCATAATTTGAAGGGATAGTTCACTCAATAATGAAAATTCTGCCATCGTTTATGCACAAATCCCTTCTTCCATATCAGTTTGATGTTTGTTTTTTTGTGTTGAACACAAATGAAGATATTTTAAAGAAAGTTGGAAGTCTGCAATTATTGATTCACATTGCATTTGTTTTCCTTACTATGGAACTCAATTGTTACATGTTTCCAACATTCATTTGAAGCCGTGGTCTCAAACTCCTGGAGGGCCACAGCTCTGCAGAGTTTATCTCCAACCACCTCCAACTCCCACCTGCTTAATAGTCACTAGTAGTGTTGAACACCTTAATTAGTTGGATCAGTTGTGTTTGATTAGGATTGGAATAAAACTGTGCAGAGCTGTGGCCTTCCAGGAATCCAGTTTGAGACTTAGGGTAAATAAATAATGACAGAATTTTCATTTTTTGGGGAACTATCCCTTTAAGTCAAGGGTTATTGGCACTTTGAGAGTCAATAAAGCAAATGCAGGCAAAACAATATGAATACCTCTAACTCATCTCAATACATTTCTACAATTCTGTCTTTCGGATGAGACGTTAAACCGAGGTCCTGACTATCTGTGGTCATTAAAAATCCAATGGCACTTCTAGTAAAGAGTAGGGGTGTAACCCTGGTGTCTGGTGTCCTTGGCTAAATTGTCTGTAGTGTATGAGTTTGTGTGTGAACGAGTGTGTGTGGATGCTTCACAGAGATGGGTTGCGGCTGGAAGGGCATCCGCTGCGTAAAAGCGAAGTAAGAAAATGAAGGAATAAATGATTAAATTAAATGAACATAAATTAAATTAAATTAAATAAATATTATTTTCAACATTATCACCTTTATTCCACAGCCTCTGCAAACATTCTTAAGGGGTAGATGAAGATGAAGGCAAAAACATCTTTCAGAAAGTCTACATCAAAGTTGATGCCTAGTGCTTTAAATATTAAAAACCCCATTAAAAGAGCAGAAAACAGCAAGAAATGACAGTTCTGAAAGCAAGATGGCAGAATTACACCCACACAACATAATGTAAGATGCATTAATTCACTTTTTAGTCGTTGTTTTTTTCACAGCACCTTTTTTGTACTACTCACTCAGTTTCAAGGCACCTCAAGTCGATATCAAAATAATTTTTTAAAGAACCTAATTTTATCCACGCTTACATGATTATGCAAAACACACCACAAGTTTCACACGAGAAGGACACTTTTACTGATGCTTTTTGTCAGGATGATTCATCAGATCTGATTCTTTGGTGAATGCAAGAACAAAAAAATAAATAAAAAAACAGCAATGAGATCAGGTTAAGTAAAATGCCACAGACAGAGCAAATAACGCATCACCAAAAAAAAGATGACATTTACACATCCCCGTCGTTTGCAAAAGACCGCTCGGATGGCACAGGACGGAGAATTACTGCCTTAGTTATGGACATTAGCAGAATGAAAATGAACACAATCGTCTGTGTTAGGCCATTATCAGCGCATTAGAAGACTTCGGAACAAAAGCGGATAATTGGGAATATTGTTTGTCATGCAAAATGTCTTTGGGAGAGTCCGCAGGTCAGTGTGTGACAGATTCAGACCCTTATTACAACACCGTCATCATTTGGTTTGTATTGAGATGGACGGAGCAGGACGTGCGTTGAAATTCAATGGTTTGGGGAATCAAGAGCATGTCTAATTATGGTGTGTGTGTGTGTGTGTGTGTGTGTGTGTGTGTGTGTGTGTGTGTGTGTCAGACAGTATCAGTCGTGATAGGAAGTGTGTCCCGTTTTGCCCTGAGTGACAGTCAAAAATGAGAAGATGTTGGCAGAGCATGTGGTGTGGAGCCCACTGACAGCTCTAGGAGAAAGCAGATGTGTGTGTGTGAGTGTGTGTGTGTGTGTGTGTGTGTGTGTGTGT